>NW_024872227.1:0-19495 GCF_019054845.1 Dipodomys spectabilis
GCCAGATGTCATATCCATTGTGTCAAATTCTGACATCACAAACCTTTTAGGATTTCAATATATGTGTGACAACACATACTTTTGGAGAAACCACAGTCCCTTTGTGAATTCATATACTAATTTTAAGTTAAGACAATTGATAATCATCATGTCATTTTGACATGCTCAACACATCACCAATATTTTGTAACCTCACCACCAATATGGAATCATCAACTAATTGTGACAACAAAACAATATTTTGACATAATGTAATGAGTTGACATTGTCATGGTTATATCACTGTCCCATTGTATATTCACAAACCTAAAATGACCTCCTAACATTTTAAAAAATTCATGTCCATTATGACTTCCAGCTCCTTCTGTGAACTTGTATGTACATTGTGAAATAGTAACAATTGAAAATGGACTTGTGTTTGAGATATTACAAAATCACTATGACATCAAAAGCCCATTGTGACCTCATCACAACTGTATATCATAAAGCTATCATGACCCCTAAGTACCTTTGAAAACACACATCGCATATGTGACATCATAGTCCCTTTGTGTACCTATATCCTTGTTGTGGATACATGACAATTGAATTCATATATGCCATTGTAACATCACAAACCCTTTGTGACCCCATCACCAGTGTGACAACACATATTCATTATTACAAAATTACCTCCTTGCAACATCAATTTATAATGTCCTCATAGCATTATGACATTATATTGTCATTGTGATGTCATAGACACATTGTAAATGCCTATTCTCTTATTTCATTCTATTTCAAATGCGGCATGTGGGTTGATGTCAGAAATACATTGTGATCTCATAAATATATGGCATCACAATCACTTTGTGACACCACAGTGCCATGGTGATATCACTAACACATTGTGACATCAAAAACTTGCCCTGTCCTCATAAGTCTTTTGATGTGCACCAATTGTGATGTCTTAGGCCCTTCATGAGCTTGTAATCTGTTTTCAACCTTATCATATTTCAGTTATGATATATGGTATCAGAAATCCATTGTGACATCATGACCATTGTGACATCACACTGACAGACATCATATACATTGTGTCACACTATGACATCACAATCCTCCTAGGACTTCATAACATTTGCGAAAACACATGACTTTGGAGATACCACAGTCTGTTGTGAACTCATATTCTCTGATTTCATGACAAATGAGATCCGTTATGCCATTTGGATATCACTAACCAATTGGGACATCATAGATTCCTTACCAAATGGCATCACCAATCAACTGTGACATCAAAACCTTTTATGATGTCACAATGTGACACGATGATCATGACATCTGTCAGTGTGATGTCACAATGGTCATGATGTCACAGTTGATTTATGTTATCTCACGTCATACATGAGATATGAGTATGAAAACAAATTATGAGGGCAAAAAGGTCTAAGATACCACAATGTTAGCATGTCACAAAAGTTATGAGGACAGGAGAGGTTTGTGATGTCACATTGTGTTAGTGATATCACAATGGTACTGTGATGTCACAAAGTGATTATGATGTCAAAATGGTTTGTAGGCACAAAAATGCATTTCTGATAACAACTCTCATGCCACATTTGAAATACAATGAAATCACAGAATAGGCATTCACAATGTGTCTATGACATCACAACGAGAATTGTTGTCATACTGAGATTCTGTCATTGAGTTTGGTGATGTCACAATGAGCTGATGCTCTCATAATGAAAATGTGATGTCACACTGTTGAGGATGTCACAAACACTTTTTGTTGTTAAAATGGCATGTCTGATCTCAACTGTCAGTTCACAACAAGAATAGGGTTACACAAAGGGCCTGTGATGTTGAAAAGGGCATGCTATTTTTCAAAGGAGCTAAGAGGTCATAATAGATTTGAGATATCACTACGGAATCATGATGTCACAATGACAATGTTGTCACAAGGGTTTTGTTATGTCGTGGTAGTGATGATGTCAAAATGGGTTTGTGATGTAACAACAAGTATGTAATACCACAATCAAATTTCCAATTTCAATTGCTACTAGTTCACAAGGAGGATACTGTAATAATCAGCAGGGCCCGATAATTTATAGGGTCTGATAATCAGCATGGACCCATCTCCTGGCCAGCTGGAGAGGACAAAGAATGCCACCAAAGAAGGTGAGACATCCTGTGGGAGGGACTGGTGCATTAAACACCACGTGTTGAGCGGTTAAGAAGTGATTGGGCTGTGGGCAGTTTGGGATGTGATAGTTGAAAACAGGCAGTTGGAGGGAGAAGGGGTACAGACTTTATATAGGCTGCTTGTTCAGAGCAATAAAATGTAAGAGAAAAAGGAAAATGTCCTGGAAGGAAGGAAGTGGTGTGATAGCATAAGGGGAAAGACCTAGGTGGAGAGTAAGTTGAGGGAGCACAGAAGGTGAAGGATGGCAACTTATGAGCCTTGCAAAGCAGTTCAGGTCTGTGGAGAGTGGAGAGTCCTAAAGAGAAGAAGGAACTGGTAGAAGGGAAAAAGGAAAAGACCTCGAAAGAAGTATAGGTATGTAGCGAAGGAGAGACAAAAAGAAGGGGAAAAGAGACTTTCCCTTTGATATTTGCAGCTTTGGATATCATAATTTTGGGGGTTGGTGGTTTGGAGAAGATTTAATATATAAAACGTGTCTCGATGGATTTTCTTGAACTATAGAGGTCCTTATTTTTGAAGACTCCATCGAGATAATCCATTTGGATTGCATCAGGAATTGGCCCCAGGGAAAAATACCTATAGGTGAGAGTGTCAGCACTCAGGGTTGAGAGTCTACCTCTTGTGTTTGTCTCCAGAGGTCCAACATGGACAAAAGTCATTTATGTACCTTTAGAGGTGCATCTTGGCTAGCTTGCCAGCTTGTTTTGGACTCCTCTGGAAGGTATTTGTGGCTTCTTTGGGACACCATCTGGAACCTACTTGAGAGATAATGTAGGGCTTCCATGGGAAGCCATCTGGAACCTCATCAAGAGTACATCTGCGACTTCCTTGAGAAGCAATCTGAGACCAATGCTGGAGGTCATATTGGGCCTTCTCCAGGGGCCATCTTGGACTTTCTCCAGAGGTCAGCTAGGGCTCCTTTGGGAGGCAACCTGAGACCTCTTCAAAATAGTCATGGTCATCAGGAGCTTCTTTGGGAGGACATCTCAGGCTACCATGATGAGAAATTTATGACCGTTTTTGGACATCATCTGGGACTTCCTTGAGAAGTTATATAGGACCTTTTCTGAAGGTGATCTGTCGCTTTCTCAAGAGGGTTATCTGCAACTTCCTCTGGAGTTCATAGGTGGCTTCCTTGATTGGCCATCTGGGGGCTACTTGAGAGGTAATCTCAGTCTCATTGAAAAGACATCTGGAAACTCCTTTGAAGGTCATCTGACAATTCCTTGGGAATCCATTTGGAACTTCCATGAGAGGTCATCTAGGGCCTCCAAGGGAGGACATATGTTATATCCTCCAGAGGTCATCTGTGGCCTCCTCAAGAGGCAATCTGGGACGTTCTCTCAGTCATCTGGGACCTCCTGTAGAGGTCAACATTGAGAGGTATGGGGCATGTGGGTTAAGTGTCTGTGGCTCTTGGTCTTTGTATGTATGCTGATAGTTCTATCTGTGTCTTGTATGCACCCGTTTACTCCTTTTCTCAGGATGGGAGAACAAGGCCTTAGGTTGTCATATCCAAAAACATTCTCCCCCAGGTTTACAGAATCCCTTAGAGGAAGATGCACTGATGTACTCTTTCTTCTATTCTTTGTCATCAGCAACTCTAATAAGTCCTCCCATAACAAAAGTGGTTACTTGTACCAGACTGAGGTGGTAAAACGTGTTATGTTACCCTTATTACCCTTGAGACAGGAACATGGAGGAGATGGTGGGCAGTACCCCTTTCTAATATATGTTCCCTTTACAAGTAGTGACCTGTATAACTGGAAACAGAAAAATCCATCCTTTCCAGAAAAAAAAACAACAGGGGCTCATTACCTCATTAGAGACAGTAATATTCACACACAAGCACATCTGGGATGACTGTCAGCAAATTTTACAGGTGCTTCTCACCTGGTAGAAAAGGGAGTGAATATTGTTGGTGTCTTGACGGTGGTTCTTGGAACAGACAGTAGCCCCACTTTTGAACCAGACTATTTGGAGCAAGTCTTTCCCCAGACTTGCCCAAATGAGACTAACAGCAGTCGAGGTATGGAAGTGCTGACCAATTATTTTCAGGTTAAGCTAGCAGGGATACCACAGTGGCAAGAAAGCCAAGTCTTCAATCTAAGGTGAGTGAGATGGTACTATTCCCCAATGAGTACCCTAATGCTTTTTCTGGAACTTCTCCCAGAAGACTATAGGACCTATAGGCTATAGATCTTTAAGTCCTGGAGAATCAAAGAGCCCTAAATATGGCCTTTGTTACCCAGTCAGCCACAGATATTAGAAGAAAGCTTGAAAAGATAGAAGGTTTTGAGGTAAAGTGTTTGCCCACTTGGTTTTTGATAACAGAGACACCCTGAAAAAAAAAAAAACGACTCTAAGAAGGGAGTTTGAGTTTTGGTAGGAGCACCAGAATAGGGATCAAGAAACCTTTGGCAAAGACAGTACAGATCATTTGCAAATGGCAGTATGGAACCTCTAGGACTAGATCAGTGAGCTAAATGCAAGCAAAATAGACATTAGGAAAAGGAATGTCCAAGGAGGAGAAAGATAGAAAATGAAAGGTTAAGTAATCACATTAACCACATGGAAAATGTGTTCAGAGCTCTGGAGAAACATGCAAAGGCCCTCTGAATTCCATTAAGAAATTATGGATATGAAAAAGGAGCTGGGGGGCTGGGAAGGTGGCTCAGTGGTGGAGTGCTTGCCTTGCATGCATGAGGCCCTGGGTTCGAAGTGGCGCTGTGGCTCAAGTGGTACAGCGCTAGCCTTGAGCTGAAGAGCTGAGGGACAGCACCCAGGCCCAGAGTTCAGGCCCCACGACTGGACCAAAAAAAAAAAAAAAAGAATATAGTAAGTTGAAGTACATGTCGATTATAAGCTTTCAAATGTGTCACCAGAAATTCAAAGCAACAGAGAAAGAAGGAAAATAGTTAGCAGAGAAGACGGGGAAGTGCTGTGTCATAGAAGATGAGGCCAAGAAAAGAGAACAGGAAAATATCAGGCTCAAGAAAGAGAATGTTTCTCTTCAGAAAGAGTTAAAGGACCACTTGTTTGATAGAGAATGCCATGGAAAGGGAAAGAGCATGAAAAAGAAAAACAGAAGCCCTAAACAAACAGTTGAAAGATCTGTCACAAAAATACACTGAAGTGGAAAACTAGAAATAGAAATTACTAGAGTAAAAGCCCCAAAAGACTGCTGAGATCTTCACCATAAATGTAATGCAGAAGCATCGTGTCCCAGTGGAACAGGTGGAGGTGGGAAAAAATACCTCTCAATAGCACTTTGTGAACTTAAGGGAGGAGCTGAAGAGCAAGAAAAGGTGTTGTGAGAAGGAGCAGCAGTTGGCCAGTCAAGGGAAATCTCCTCTGACCCTGCCAAAACACTTGCAGGTTAAGGAGCACATTGAGAAGGAGAATGGGATCTTGAAAGCAAGTTTGAGAGAAAAGGAGGAGAATAAAATGGAAGAAGATTGTGGAGGAGATGGGGAAAAACAAGTCGTTTAAGGATACAGGTGGACCCGATGCAACTATGAGAAGTACAAGTTGTCATACCAAAAACGAACTTGACAACTTTGGTGCGGGGTGGTGGTGGGGAATTGGGTGGGGGGAAGTGGGGGGAGGCTAGGAAGGGATGTGAAGGGTGAACAAAGTAGGAGGCTGCAATGCTTGATAAGAAATGTACTCATTATTTTGCCCATGTAATTGTAACCCCTCTGTACAGTATGGTCACAAAAAATTAAAATTAAAATTTAAAAAAAAATGGAAGAAGTCTCCAAGGTTCAGAGTACTATACAGCAGTTAAAGAAACTAGAGACCTTAAGATACAGGGAAACATCTGAGCTGATCAGGTAGCTTGAGAGACCAGTCTAAACCCAGTTGGTTCTGTAGAGCTACTAGTCATCAATATTAAAGGAAGAAGCAAAAACAGTGGTAATAAGTGTGCAAATGTTGACACTGAACTTGTGAAAAATGCATACAGGCTCAAGCTTTCTGTCAGTTTACATGTAGATATTTGCAACCTAGTAAATTGCCCGAGAACACTGCCTAAAACTGTTCTGAAAACCGGTGGGGCCTCAGCCTGACAATACTTTGTAATGTGTGTAGGTAATTTCCAACAGGTAAATGCTGAAATGCTGGAACATATGGAAAAAATTCATATGTGAGGAACCTCAGATGGTGAATTTGGGAAAGTGGACACCACAGAGTTAAAGCCTAGAAAGTATGTCTATTGGTATCTGTTAGTAATAATGGACACTTTTTCAGGCTGAGCTGAGGCATGTAATAATACCTGGATTTGGCTTATCCTTAGCTGTGGGGTCCAAAGATGGCCCTGTATTCCTGGCCCAAGTTCTCAATTATTAACTAATGCCCAAGGAATAAATTGGAAGTTACAATCCATTTATAAGCCTCAGATTTCAAGCACTAAAAAGAATGAATATGACCTTAAAGGAAAGTTTAAATTAATTACAGAGACTAGCCATGGCTAGGTAAGCCTCCTCCACTTCACTCTCCTTCGAGAAAGATGTAGCCCTTATGTTAAAGGATTCAATCCCTTTGAAATACTTTAGTGTAGAACACCCCCTTGGGTTCCTAAAATTAGGACGACTATATGAACAGAATTGTCTAACTACAATCTGCAGGCTTTACAACATATTCTTTGATATACCTATCCTTTGTTAACCAAAGCCCACCGGTCAGATAAGAAAAACTCCACCTGAAGGGGAGGGAGCAAGAAGATGACGGAAGAGCTGGGAAAAATCACAGCTCTCTCCAATCAAATACAGAGTTTGGATTTCAATGCTCTGTTTCTCCAAGTGACTCACAAAGAAAAGGCAATTACTCAGAGAGATAAAGGAAGTGCAAAAAGAAAAGGAAAAAACTACAGACAGTAAAGTGGAAAGATCTTTCCCCCTCCTTTGTTGGTGATGGGGCTCCATGTTGTGCAGCTTAAGTGACGGGGTTTTGTGCCACGCTGCTTAAGTGCCCCCGGTCTGGCCCCTCTGAGGACCACACACCCACAAGCATCCCAAGTCTCCCAGGAGACTCCTAAGAGCTTGGCCAACCCATAATATACAAACAGAAATTTCAGAAGGCAGAGCTGGAACAAAGACTCCCCTCACCCTCCCTGGAACAGCGCCTCTGCCTGGCTTGTACAATTAGCCCAGCCCAGTCAGGAGCAGTAGCAGCTGTCAACAGTGGCAAACGACCCTAGACTCTCAGGGTGGCACCTCTGTCTTGCTGGTGTAAATAGCCTAGCCTAACCTGGAACATCAGCAGCAGCTGGCAGTGGTGGCAAACCACCCAGAATTGGGGCACAATGCCTCTTGGCACTTTCTCAGACCAGCCTGGGTCGGCAGCCTTAGCTGAGGTGGGGACAGGTGCAGTGAACAAGTCCAGACCCGTGGTGGTTTGTGCCTCTCCATACTGACCTGCAAAAGTGGCCCAGTCTAACCTGAGACAGCAGCAGTGGTTAACACCTGACTTTTGGTGGGTTGCCTGGCTTGCATAAGTGGCCCAGCTGATCCTAGGGCAGTGGCAGCAGCTGGGGCAGTGGCAGCAGCTGTGGCAGCAGCAGTGGCATCAATAGTGGCAGCAAACAACTCTGGACCCGTAGTGGGGTGTGGCGCCTCTCCATACTGGCTTGTATAAGCAGCCCATGGTTGCAAAGGTGGTGAACAACCCCAGACTTGAGGCAGGGTGTGGTACTGAGCAACCCCAGAAAAGCCTCATGACTTTCCTACCTGGGCTGGCTTTGAACCTGAATACACAGATCTGAGCCTCCTGAGTAGCTAGAATTACATGTATTCACACCAGTAGGGTCTTCCTCTTCCAACCCTCCTAACTTTTTCTAAAATAGATCATTTCTTAGTTCATACATGGAATTTAAGCAAATACAAGAGGATCGACATAATAGCCTGTATTCTATCTGAGCATAGTTGAATCTAACTAGTTCTCAATAACAAGGCATAAAGTAGAAGAAAACACATGGAAATTAAACAACACTCTGTTGAACAATACATGGATCACAGAAGAAATTAAAGAAGAAATTAAAAAGTTCCTACAATTCAGTGAAAATGAAGATACATCACAAAGAAACCAATGGGACACAGCGAAAGCAGTCCTGAGGGGCAGATTTATTGCTCTTAGTGCACACAACAAGAAAACATAGAAAAAGTAAACGATCTTATGATGCAACTAAAACTGCTAGAGAAACAAGAAAAAATTGAACCTAAAGTTGCTAGACAGAAAGAGAACCGAAACAAGAGCTGAAATTAATGAGACAGAGACTATGAAAATTATAAATAAAATTAATTTTTAAAAGCTGTTTAAAAAAGTCACTAAAACTGAGGGACCACTGGCAAGAGTAACTAACAAAATAAGGGAGGAGACCAAATCAATAATATCAGAGATACCACAGGAAAAATTACAACAAACATCCAAGAAATCAAAACAAATAATTCCAGACTCTACTCACAAAGGAATGAAAGCCTAGCAGAGATGGATGAATTTCTACAGAAATACAAATTGCTATCCCACCCTTTCCTTTTCAGCCATTCTTCTCTACCATGTATGGGGGGGGGGTCAGCAGTTCGGTAAATAAACTTCTTTTCATGCCTGAATAGCGTCTGGTGTTCTCTTCATGGGCTACTTAATGAAATCTACTTATTTAATATACCTTACAAATGGTGGCATGACTGGGATGAGGTTTTTGAGTTGGAAATGCTAGAATTTCCTAACCACCCCTTTTCTGCAAACCAAACAGCCTTGAGACACCACGTGAGACTTTTCACCAATACCATTGCTGGCCTTCACATCCACGTCCACAGCACTTCTCTACTCTGGTGAATGAAATTACTCTCCACGG
Source organism: Dipodomys spectabilis (assembly GCF_019054845.1). Taxonomy (NCBI): domain Eukaryota; kingdom Metazoa; phylum Chordata; class Mammalia; order Rodentia; family Heteromyidae; genus Dipodomys; species Dipodomys spectabilis. The sequence continues at coordinate 9,042 of NW_024872227.1, forward strand.
CTCTCTGTTGCTCCATCTCTGCTCAGATGTGGTTCCATTCCACAGAGCTCCTATGGCCTTTAGCAGAAAAGACGGTCATCTCTGAAGCAGAGAATGCCTGGATTGGGAGGCTTAGCCATTTCTCTCTATAGGGGTCTGGGGCAAGCCTGGACACCGCTTCATCCTGGTCTAACACATTTAATGGGGTCCTGCGAATCATGCCTGAGCTGTGAAACCCTGCTGACATGCCTCCTGCACTCCCTGGATAGCCAGATGACCTAATTTTTTTTTTTTTTTTTTTTTTGCTGTTCTCAGATTGAGACAATTTATGCCTCTGCAATGGTACATGGTCAGAAGTCTCTTTACTTTTAGGCTCTCTTTGCTCTCTGCTATTCATGTCCAATTTTCTATATCTCTACAAATTTTTGGATTGTGCCCTAAAGAGTGCAAAATGGACTGGTTCCCTGGGACCCCCTCTAGCTTCCCTCTCAAAGGCTAGCCAAACGAGGCCTGATTTTTTGTTAAGGCTTTCTTTGCATTTTTTTTTTTTCAGAAATTCGCCATCTTGAGTTCACTATCTCGGCCACACGGTGGGTTAAGGGTTTGGCCCCATCCAACCCTTACACATCCACAAAGCTTGCTACTCCTCCAACCATCTATTCTAATACGCATTGCTAACAAGTTGCTCTTTTCACAGACCCTGGAAACTGAGGCCCAACCATCTGATGTGCTTTGTTAGCAAAGATTTCTAAACATTGTTGTCAAAAATTTTAAGTTTTGAGTTTTGCCTTTTTTGTTTTGTGTTGTGTAGTCTAGTACTGACTATGTGATTCTAATATATTGGGCATGTCTGTGCTAAGATTCTCACATATAACAAGTTTTGTCATTGCAGAATATTTGATCAATTCTTGATAAGGACCAGGTAAGCTCTACTTATTATATTTGATCTCCTTGTTGTTTTAATTGGAAATAACAAAGAGCTTTTGTGGAAAAGATTGCAGTGCAAGCCAGGGTGGGCTGAAAAATCCCTCAAACTCCATTTCCCAACTAACCTGCAAAGAACCAGACTGGAAGCATGGCTCGAGCCTCTTATCTCTAACCAGGAAACACAAGTGGTACCATCACTCAAAATGGTAGAATGCTAGCCTTGAGCAGAATTGCTCAACGACAGTGCTCAGGCCTTGCATTCAAGCCTCCTTGAATACCAACTGGGACTAACCACCCCAGCAACGAGCACCTAGACTCAGCTATTCTGGGGAAGAAAGGAACATGTAGAGGAGTAAGAGGAGAGGATATCACATCAGCCACTTTGTGCCTGCCCTATCAAAGTTAACCAGAGCCGGGAGGTCAATAGAAGTAAGAAGACTTCCCATCTAATGTCCATACCAGTCTACCTTTCAACTGGACAGGAATTTATATTCTTACCTTTGTTAATTGACTTCTTCTCTATCTAGTCGCCAGGTGTAAGAAGAAGGTAGGGCATTTCTAGCAACATTTTTAGCCCCAAGTCCTACCTCTTGCCATTTATTTGCTCTCTAGTGTTTTTTTAGTCCCTCAATGCATCATGAGACATCTCCAGACTTCGTCCAAGAGACTTGCCTCCTCCAGACTTTATCTAAGGACTCAATGCCCAAGTGACAACTGTTGCCTTCTGCCTTCTACCAGAGGGACCACATATCAGTCTTTTACCCTTACTGTCAATGCCGCTTGCAAACAGGAAGTAGCCAGAGAGAATCTTCACCCTTTATCATAATTATCAGATGACTGGAATGTAAGTTCTGAACAGGGACACCTCCCTCCCTCTTGGCTAAGTTTTCACCCAATATCTGTTACATAGGTAACTGGCAGAACTGGAAGCAATCACCTTCTCCTGTTAGGTCACATCCTAGGCCACCTCTGGTCACATGCCTCCCATCTGAACTTCAGAGGGTTCCAGACCCTGAGGTCACATCCGGATCCAGTTTGGCCACAATTTTCTAGCACCTGGCCACACCTCTTCCTGTCCTTGGACTAGGTAAGTTTTGGATCAGAGGTGGGTTGACTCCCTTCCTTTTCAGTCATGCTTCTCCACCATGCATGGTGGGGGCAGCCTTTTGGTAAATAATTTTTTTTTCCTGCCTGAAAAGAAAAGAAATACAAATGGCCCAAACAGAACCAAGAAGAAATAAATCAATTACAAATGTCAATAACCTACAATGAGATAGAAGTAATAAGAAACCTTTCAACAGGAAAAGCCCAGGACCTGATGGATTCACTACAGAATTCTATAAGACCTTTAAAGAGGAGGTAATATCCATACTCCTCAAGCTCTTCAGAGAAATTGAAACAGAGGAAGTAATCCCAAACTCATTCTCTGAAGCCAATATCACATTCATCCCCAAGCCAGGCAAAGACAAAAAAAGAACTACACACTAATCTCTTTGATTAAGACAGATGCTAAGCTCCTCAATAAACTTGCAGCCAACAGAAACCAGAAACATATAAAAAAATCATACATTATGTCCAAATAGGCTTCATTCCAGAGATGCAGGGATGGTTTAACATATGTAAGTCAAAAAATGTAATCCATCATATCAACAGATCCAAGGTCAAGAACCACATGATTATCTCCATTGATTTGGAAAAGGATTTTGATAAAATTCAGCACTCATTCATGTTAAAAGCTCTGGAAAAAATATTAATAGAAGGAACATTTCCTAAGACAATAAAAGCCTTACATGTCAGATCAAAGCCAATATTGTGCTTAATAAGGAAAACTACAACCAATTCCCCTAAAAACAGGAACAAGGCAAGGATGCCCAGTCTCTCCACTCCTCTTCAATATAGTTCTGGAATTTTTAGCCAGAGCAATAAGGCAAGAAAAATACATTGAAGGGATCCACATAGGAGAGGAAGAACATAAACTCTCTCTTTTTGCAGATGACATTAATTTATAAATTAATGATCCCTAAAGCTCCATCCACAAACACTTAGAGCTTATAAACCAAATTGGCAAAGTACCAGGATACAAAATTAACCCACAAAAATCAGTCGGCTTTCTGTAAACCAATTAAGTACAAACAGAAATGGACATCAAGGAAACAACTTCATTCACAGTAACCTCAAAAAAAAAGTATTTAGGAAGTAACTTAACCAAAGATCTAAAGGTTCTATTTCATGAAAACTATAAAAGCCTAAAAAAAGGAATCTTAGAGGATACCAGGAAATGGAAAGACTTCCCATGTTCCTGGATAGGCAGAATTAATATGGTGAAAATGGCCATACTGACAAAATTAATAAACACAGTCAATGCAATTGCCATTAAAATTCCAATGACTTACTTTACTGAAATAGAGAAAATAGTCCAAAAGTTCATTTGGAACAACAAAAAACCTAGCATAGCCAAAACAATTTTAGGCAAAAGAAAGGATGCAGGAGTGATCATTGTACAGGATTTCAAGCTCTCCTATAGAGCCATAATAACAAAAATAGCTTGGTACTGGCACAAAAAAGACCCAAAAATCAGTGAGACAGGTTAGAGGACCCAGAAATATAGCTGCATATGTACAGTCAGTTGATATTTGACAAAGGAGCCAAAGACATACGGTGGAAGAATCATAACCTCTTCAACTACTGGTGATGGGAAAACAGGCCACATGCAGAAAACGAAAAGTGGACCCTAGCCTATCACCATACACTAACATCAACTCAAAATGGATTAAAGACCTTAACATCAAGCCTGAAACTCTGAAACTATTGCAGGACCGAGTATGAGAGAGACTTATAGGCAAGGGAAGGAACTTCCAGAACAGATTCCCAGGGTCACAACAAATTGGAGAATGACTCGATAAATGGGACTAACTTAAAATAAAGTTTCTGCACAGATAAAAATAGCAACCAAACTAGAAAGAAAGCCAAATAATTGGGAAAAAATATTTACTAGCAATATATCAGACAAGGGTCTAATATCCATTTTATATGGTAAACTCAAGAAACAAACCCTTTACAAACCTAGCAAACCAATTTTGAAATGGTCAAGGGAGCTAAAGAGAGACTTCTCAGAAGAAGAGGTAAAAACGGCAAAGAAACACATGGGGAAACGTTCATCATCCCTGGCTGTAAAGGAAATGCAAATAAAAACAACTCTGAGATAACACCTTACCCCAGTCAGACTGGCCCAAATCCTAAATTCAGCCAATGACAAATGTTGGAAGGGATGCAAAGAAAGAGAAGCATTACTGCATTGCTGGTGGGAATGTATACTAATGCAACCACTTGGAAAGAAGTCTGGAGGTACCTCAGAAAGCTAAATATCCACCTCTCCTATGAACTGGCCATACCACTCCGAGGCATCTACTCAGAACAACAGGCACCAGTATACAAAGACACACACACCTTTATGATTATTGCAGCACTGTTCACAATAGCCAAGATTTGGAAACAACCCAGATGAGCCACTACTGATAAGTGGATCAAAAAATTGTGGTACCTATATGCAATGGAATGCTATGCAGCCATTAGACAGGACAAAATAATGACATTTGTAGAGAAATGGATGGAACTAGACCAAATTATCTGAGTGAGGTAAGCCAAGAACAAAGACACAAATGGCACAGTGTCTACCTGATATGTGGATTCTAAAGCCAAACGCAAGAAGGTATCACAAAGTAAACAGGAATCGAGAAACAAAGGACAGCCACTCTTTTTGTTATATCACCATTAATGCCTCCATGTTCTTGACTATGTAGATGGTAGAAATATGCACGCAATGGAGGGAAGCCAGGAGGAGGAATACAATAAGTGGGAAATGGAACAACATACAACAAAGGGGTCCATCAGCTGCACTGGACATAGAAGAAATATAACTAAGTATCCCAAACACAGTGATGGGAAGGTAGGAATGAGAGTGAAAGGGGGAAAGAGGGAAGAGCTTACACTAAGCAAAAGGGAAAAAATGTAAACATCACCTGAGGTGGGAAAAATAATTTGGATTGTCAAAGCTCATAGAATTAACAACCTTTAGACCATGATAACGATAATTTGCCTTGTCAAGGTTAAAATGTGTTTTTGACTTTAACTATCACAATTCCACAATATTGTGAAATATGTGAAATATATGTAATCACCTATCTCAATTTTTACAAAAAAGTGTGAGAAGGGAAGTATTATGAGGGATGGGTGACAATGTTGTCAGACACCTTGTATTCATGTACTGTTTTGTAGAATGGGAACTTCTTTCTACAACTACTTAAAAATAATAACAATACAAAGTATTTTAAAAAATAAATAAAGAGGATGGCAACAGATAAGTTCAAATATAAAATAAGAAATTAAATCCAATTGGAAGGCAAATTTCTTTGGGGAGAGTAATGTAGTTTATTCTATAGCAAGTCTCCTTCAGCAATAAATTCAAAAGCTAGACCTCAAGTAAGTGAAATAAACTAAGAAATGGAGATAAAAAAAAAAAAAAAACTTCATACACTTTCTTGCCTGGACAGCTGGTGTGGGAAAAAATTCATCATGCTTCTGAATTAGAACCAAAGTGCCAAGGACCATACTTGGTGGTGCTAGGACGAATATATAGAGAAGGCTGCAAGATGAACTGTTCAGAGACACTCAGATGATCACTTAAAGATAAGACTTACTAAGTGTTAATCTCTGCTAACTAGTACTAGTGTGTTTCTATAATTTACTTGTTTTCTATTAAATTTACATTTTAAGCCTGTTCATTGGGTGGAGAGAAGGGAATTTTTAGGATTTGGTAAGAAGGAATCAAGGATTTGATTGGACATGAAAACCAGTGGGGGGTGTGTAAAGCAGCGGGTCCCTAATAATCAGGAGGGCCCACTAATCAATGTGGCCCCATGTCCTGGCCCACTGGAGTGCATGGGACATACCACCAAAGGGCCAGAGTATGTTGTTGGAAGGGGTAGGATGTCATCCTCACATGATTAGCTGTGAAGAAGTGATTGGGGAACGGGCAGTTTGTGAAGTGATGGTTGAAAACTGTTAGCCAGAAACGAACCTACAGACCAATAGCAACCTAATCTTCGATAAGGGAGCTAAAAAAAATAGAATGGAAGAAAGACAGCCTGTTCAGTAAATGGTGCTGGCAAAATAGGTTAATCACTTGTAGCAAACTAAAGCTAGATCCTTATATATCACCCTGCACCAGAATGAACTCCAAATGGATCAAAGACCTCGGAGTCAAAGCAGACACCCTGAAAACATTACAGGATGGAATAGGAGAAACGCTAGGTCACCTTGGCACAGGCTGAAACTTTCCTAATAGAGACCCAGAAAAACGAAAAATCAAAGATAGGTTGGACAAATGGGATTTCATGAAATTGCAGAACTTCTGCCTGGCAAAGGACAAAGATAGCAAGATCAATAGAAAGCCCACAGATTCGGAGAAGATCTTCACTAGGCATTCAACAGACAAGTGTCTCATACCTAAAATATACCTGTAACTCAAAAAATTATATCCCCAACAAGAAATCCTCAAAGAAAGAACTCCCCAATAAAAAAGTGGGCTGAAGACTTACAGAGAAACTTCTCTGAAGAGGAAATAAGGATAGCGAATAGACACACAAAGAAATGCTCAAATTTCCTGGCCATAAAAGAAATGCAGATCAAGACAGCATTGAGATACCACCTCACCCTAGTTAGAATGGCTATAATCAAGAACTCTAATAACAACAGAAGCTGGTGGGGATATTGGTGGGACTGTATACTTGTTCAACCACTTTGGAAAGCAGTATAGAGCTTCCTCAAAAGACTACATAGAGCTCCTCAATGACCCAGCACTCCCACATTTGGGCATTTAGCCAAATGATTACAAACAATACCATACTAAAGCTACCAACACAACTATGATTATTGCAGCATTATTTACCATAGCTAAGATATGGTACCTACCCAGATGCCCCTCAATAGATGAATGGATCAAGAAAATGTGGTTTATATACACAATGGAATTCTATGCGTCCATCAGAAAGAATGACATTGCCCCATTTGTTAGGAAATGGAAATCCTTGGAAAAAATTATATTAAGTGAAGTAATCCAGGCCCAAAGAAACATAAGTGCCATGGTTTCCCTTATTTGCAATAACTAGTATATGTCTGAGACAAACAAAAACTGTCAGACAAGTTGATGTTAGGAGAAATGAACCCTAAGATAAGGACTCAAATTGTTTTTCGTTACTGTTATTGTTTCTGCCATATTTAAGACATGATTTATTTGTTGCTTTTTATGTCCCTCCCCCACGTTATAACCCCTGTTTTCACTGTATTTGATGTTGATATAATTTGTGGATGGAAAGGGAAAAACAAATTGTTATACACGTGGACTAATTCCCACAATGACATGTACAAGACATTATGTCGAAAAATGAACTTTACAACTTTGGTTCAGAGGGGGTGGTGGGGTGTTAGAAGGGGAGATATGAAGGGATGGGAAGGGGAAACAAAGGAGGAGGCAAATGCTTGATAAGAAATGTACTCATTATCTTGTTCATGTAATTGTAAAGCCTCTGTATTTTCACAATAAAAAATCATAAAATAATAAAGTAAAATTCATGTCAATTTTGTTTTGTCTGTCGTAGGGCTCTAACTCTGGGCCTGGGCACTGTCCCTCCTCTCTTCGGCTGAAGGATACCACTGTATCTCTTCAGCTACAGTGCCGTTTCTAGTTTTCAAGAGATATATTGGAGACAAGAGTCTCACAGACTTTTCTGCCCAGGCTGACTTTGAACCACTATCCTCAGATCTCAGAGTTTTGGGTAGCTAGGATTACAGGCATGAGCCAACAAAGCCCAGATCTAAGACAATTTTTAAAAAGTAAGCTTATTAAAACTTCTGGCTTTTTCCAATAAACAATCTTACTTTTTCAGCATTAGTTTATAACTATGATTTATTTTTAGATGTAACTGAATTTTTTAATTGAATCATACATAAGTTTTACTATTACTCAGTATCTCACAAAAATCCAGTTACTGACTTTCCCCAAAGTCAACTGTTACATACTATATTACTTACTATTATTATTACACTCTATATTACATATAATGTGAAGTGAAAATAGTTTGGATCATTTCAGATAAATTAGTAGCTGCTATTTTAGCATTATAAATTCACATCTGTGATTTTAAACAAAGGAAATACTTTCAAGTTAAAATGAAGTATGAATGTGTAGTAGTGTGTCCCAATTGAAACAAAAATTCTGAATTCATACAGACAAAATTATTTTCTTTCCCCTTATGACTTTGCAGTAATACTATTGGAAATAGTGAGGCAAGAGGAGGAAGAATTCAATCTTTTTTTTTTATGTCACTCATGAGGCTTGAATTCTGGGCTACAGCCCTGTTCCTGTGCTCTTCAGCTCAAGGTGAGTGCTCTACCGCTTGAGCCCCAGCTCCACTTCTGGTTTTCGAGTGGTTTATTGGAGATAAGAGTCTCACAGAGTTTCCTGCACGGGCTGCCTTTGAACCATGATCCTCAGATCTCTGTGATCCTCCTCAGTAGCTAGGATTACAGGCGTGAGCCACCGGTGCCTGGCAAGGAGGAAGAATTCAAATCATGTCAAACAATGTCTCTGTATGAAGACCTGCCTATTCCCAGTTGTCACAAAATTTCAACTGTCTATTTTAGAATTCTATTTGGAAAAGTTCTAAATCATTGATTCTTTTTGTACTTTCTGTTAGGAAATAAAATATAGACACAGAACAATTGAAATAAAATGCACACATATGTTGAAGTCACAACTGGAAAAACAACCAACAAAGTAGAACTCCCGCAGGAACAAAAGCATGTTTTGCCCAGTTTTTTTAAGCACAAAACCCTCAAATGCATGTTAACGTAGCGTAGAGCCATAAAGATAACTGTGTCTCAGAAATACGGTTGTGTTAATTTATAATTAAATTCATCTAGATGAACCTAATATAGCAAATCCCTTGAATGGATCAAATGGTTTAAAACAAATGTGACTGTATGTGGAGTGAGATCTGCACATATTTAAAAGAATAAGATAACAAAATCATGACATACTTAAAAAATTCAGAAATGTAATGAATAACTCCAATAGTATCCATATTGAGAACTAATTCTTACTGATTTAACAAGAAAAAATGTGCAAATAGTAGAATCTTAGCATTGTACATGAGTGTACATAATTTTAAACTACTCCAAATTACACTTTGTAGAAGACTGAATGTGGCTTATCTAAAGGAAAACATCAACACATGATATGAAGGAAATTAAAAATTTCATGAAAAGAGAGAAGTAGTTTCTGGAAAATAATAGTTTAATAAATGGTGATCAAAATCTTTCTAGTACTGAAAAAATTGCATATCTATTTATATAGATCCAAAAAAGATCTAAGTTACTCATGTAGATTTGAAACTTTGGCAAAGTATCAGTATACATCTGGAAAATTATTATGGGTGTTGACTCTGGCAAGGAATTCATTTCCTCTTTGAGCTGACAAATGAATATATGAAAGAACTTCTCCAACTAAATATCAAGACCTAACTAAACATATAACTAGAAAAGTCATCATGTAAGCCGTATTGCAACTGAGGTAAAAGAAAAATCAGTCATACTGATTCTGTATTATTGTAAATGTTGATTTTTTTTCATAAATTATTTGCTTTAGCTTGCATTTTTTTGGGGGGGTCCGGTCGTGGGGCCTGAACTCTGGGCCTGGGCACTGTCCCTCAGCTCTTCAGCTCAAGGCTAGTGCTCTACCATTTGAGCCAGAGCGCCACTTCCGGCTTTTTTCTTTTTGCTATGTGGTGTTGAGGAATCGAACCCAGGGCCTCAGGCATGCAAGGCAAGCGCTCTACCACTGAGCCAGCTTCCCAGCCCCCTTTAGCTTGCATTTTTAAATCATTGTGTTACATGATGTATATCTTAGTAACTAATTTTGAATGCCTCGTTATATTTTGTTCTGAGTATAATGTCTCACTTCAGTTCCTAACCCATGAAATGATGTTGATTACAAAAAAAAATTCTAATAACCACTGTTTATAATACACAAAATCTCATAAGCATGACACCAGTAAGCACTGGTTAACATTTTGATATCAGTGTCTCATGACTGTTGAGGACTATCTGCATGAATATCATTGTACCTAGATTCCTCAGCCTCAATTTGGCTACTGTTAAAAAACATATCTTTTTTTTTTCATCGATTAGAGATTAAATTTGAGTATAAAGCCAAAGGAAAATAATAAAGTACGAATTTGGCTTTTCTGAATATAAAGTAAACAAAATTCAGCATAGAGTAACTCACGGTTTGAAGTCAATCAATTTCTCCAAAACATTCTAAGCATTTCCTTGCAATGTGTATTGTTTTCAAGAAAGGAATGGGTAATGTTAGAAGAGGACTAACCAAGCATTGTCTTCAAATATACATAATTTGGATTACCCTCTACATTTGAATATAAACATTTCTGATAAAAACTGTTTGAATAATTGATTTTCAGGTCAGGTATAAT
>NW_024872228.1:0-21789 GCF_019054845.1 Dipodomys spectabilis
TATTTATTTTAGTAGCTCTGAAGAGACAATAACTGATATAATCAAAGGCTAAAAATGATTAGATTTAAAATTTAGAATTCAGGAAATGTTTTTGACCACACTGGTTACTGGAGCCTTCACAAAAACCTCATGAGACAATTTATATTGATGAAGCAAAAATCCCAGTTTAGAGATTTACGAATAGAAAAATCATGTCATTCTGAATATGTAGAGCTACATAACAACATAGAAAATTTAGCTTTTAAATATCTGAATACACTAATACATTTAATTGCAGGGTAAGTACTTGTTCTGGAAGGAGAAAAAATTGCATTTATTTTGAAAAGTAAAGCTAAATATTCATTTGAATAAAAGACAATATTTAAAATATCACTCATCCAAGACACAAGATGTACAGTTCATTGGTTTTCATGCCTATTATGTTCTCTAAACTTCAAACAATTACTAGGTAACTAGTATGGAATCTTATCATGGAAACTTGTCATGGAATCTTATTTGATAAATTTTTATTCAGTAAGTTAAATAATTGGCCAATAACAATATAAATTACGCATGAACAAAGTTTAGAACAAGTATTTCTTTCACAAGACATATCATGGTTCTCTTCAAGAACACTGGAAGGCAGTGTGTTATTTATTTATTTTTAGTTATTTTATTAATGGTTATTAATTTTCAGAAGTGGCAGTTTGGTTATTCTCTTTCCATAATATACTCCTTCCATTTCCTTTTTGTTACTCCTTCCTCCAAAAATCTTGTTTTTTACATAAAATTATATCTTTATATATGCACATATAAACTCATTTGGAAGATACAAGCTAAACTGCAACTTAATTAAAGAAGTACAGAGGATTAACAGGATGAACAAAAACGAGTATTTTTTGTTAACTTCTGAATTGAACTATCATTATTATTATGGTTAGGGTTAGGATGCCAGACAGAATTAAAATTAGGGTTAGAGAAATAGCAAATTTAGGTTCAAAACAGGATGACCTATTGCAACAATAATACTCACAGCACACTGTACTGAAAATGAACTTTACAGCTTGGGGAGAGAATAGTGATGGAGATGGGAGAGGGAAGGGATAGTTGGACAACAACAAAGAAGGGGGTAACAATGGTCAACAAGAAATATACTCATTATCTTTCACATTTAACTGTAATCCATCTGTCAGCCTCATTACCTACTCAGGAAGCTTATTTCTGAGGACCGCAGTTCAAAGCCAGCCCAGGCAGGAAAGTCTGTGAGAATTTTATCTCCAATTTACTACCAGGAAACCAGAAAGTGGTGCTGTGGCTCAAGTGGTACAAGCGCACACCTTGAGCTAAAGAACTCAGGGATTGTGCCCAGGCCCAGAGTTCAAGCTCCACGACCGACAAAAAGAAAAAAAAAAAGAAATGTGTTAAATGTTAAGTAAAGCTGAACTTTTTTAGGTTCTAGGAATTCAGGAAAATCTGGGATAATGGAAGTACAGTGTATTTCATAATATCAGGATTTGAGATCAATGAATATAATGATTCCTCTTATGGAACAAGATAGGTTCAGAGATAAGAGTGAGAAAATCTGTAGGGTTTAGGAAAACCTGCAATTTATTTCGAGGATTACAGTGAAATTTCAGTTAGGATTGCACAAAACGAGCATTTTTCATAAATTTTAGAATTGGGATACGATTTAGTGGCAAGGATATGGTTAGGATTCCAGCCATGGTTAGGGTTAGAGTGAAGGAGAAAAAATATGAGGATCAAATTGAAGGTAAATTTTAATATAAGCCTGGTAAAAATTAGAATGAATGTGAACTAGAGTATTGCTATTAATATTATAATCTACTTGCAATATTCAATATACCAGTTAAGATTAAGTTTAGGGTTAGAAAATGACTAAGATATTGGAAAAAAAATGAAACCTATGTTTGGAAGGCTTATTTCAATCAAGTTAGGATGAATGAAAACTAGTGTAACACTAACTAGTTAGTGTTAGTATTGACATATAATTTGGATTAAAATCAGGGTCAGTATTTTGTTCTGATTATGATCAGTGTTATGAATAGGAAAGTTTTACTATAAAATTGATTTTTCACTAACAAATAGAAGCCAAAATGTGAGTGTGAATATTAACTAGAGCATTATCATTATATTTATTTCTCAGTGATCATTCTTGTAATGATTAATGAGAGTTTTCCAGCCAGGTTTAGGTTGAGAGTTAGCGTTAAGTAAAGTACTAGATGATATGTAAATCTGAAATTGTTTTAGGATACAGTGGTTCAGGAAAAGGTAGGATTAATGGACACTACACTATTTTTCCTGGTTAGAGAATTTGAGGACAAGTAATATAATAGTTCATGTTAGGGAACAAGATCACTTCAGAGGTAGAGTCAGGAAATTTGTTGGAATTAGGGCAACTTGAAACTCATTTCCAGAGTGCAAACTGGAATATTCATTGCAATGAATAAAAGCTAGAGTATTTTTAATATTAATTTTGGACTATTAGTAGGTTGAAAATTAGGTTTCAGTTCCAGCTGGGCTTAGTGTTAGCATTAGGGAAATGGAAAATTTAGGGTCAAACTGAAAGTAAATCTGTGAATAACAAGTCAAGATTGAATTAGAATGAATATGAAATAGGAAACTGTTAATAATATTAGGATTAAGGTATGATTAGTGTGAGGGTTAGCCTGAATGTTGTGTTAGAAAAATGGCACGGTATTGAGTAAAACTAGAAACTATTTTAAGAAAGATGAGTTGAATCAAAGACAGGATGTATAAATTTAATGTACTTTTGTGGCTTTTAGAATCCAAAGGCAATTGGTTCTAGGTTAGGGTTACTTTTCTAATTAATGAACTAATGAATTAAACGCATAATTCTTTCATCCTTACAAGACAGTCACAATTTGGGGAAAAAAAATTTCTACATGAAAATGTGTCTTAAAATATTTTCCAACCAGGATTAAATAATAGTGAACAGGGTGTCATTCTTTAAAATTAGGTAAGTTGATGATAAAACTTTCAAAAATATCCAAACACATAAATTGGAACACAGATATGTTATTGGGAAAACAGATACTTGCTCTTGCTGGGAAATTGTGTGTGTGTGTGTATGTGTGTGTGTGTGTGAGTGAGTGTGTGTGTGTATGCACCCACCACAGGTCTTCAAATGAGGCCTGGGCCCTGTTGTCAGCTTATTCTGTGGAAGTATGGCACTAAACCACATAGCCACAGGCTTTCTTCTGGCTTTTTAGTAGTTATTTTGAGATTCATATCTCATGGATTTTCCTGTCTGGACTTAATCTTCTGATCTCCAGCAATCCTTGGGTTAGTGTTACTGTGGGTGCTACCACAAAGTGAGAGTTCATTAAACTGGGAGCAATATGGAAGTACTCGTGCAAGATATGAAGTAACTAGTTCATTAATGTGGGAGTAACAGGATCACATTAGATTGCCTTCAAACACATTATTTCTGATGAGTTTAACTGAAGCCCAAAGCATAATCTACACTTATTAGCCACACTGTACGAAGTAGCACATATTCATGGTTTAGAATATGTACAATGAATTAAATCCTGAATCAAAAGACTTTGTTGGGTTTGCACCAAAGAAATAGAGTGTCATTGAAATGAAGTCAAGACTGGAGGCCTGTAGCGAGCAGTAGAGCATCTGCTTAGTGTTTGTCCAACCCCCAAGACCATAAAGAAGTAGAAGAGAAAGTGTAAGAGAAAGAGGAAAGGAAAGGAGGAGGAAGGGGTAAGAGAGGAGGAAGGACATAGCAGGAGGGAGAAGAAGATCCGACAGGGAGAAAGTAGAGGTAGGAGAGAAGGCAGAGGGAAACAGGACCCTGGAGAAGAGGAGCAGGAAAGGAGGCAGGAAGAATAAAATAAATGCAATATAACAACAAGAGATGTTGGAAAACATTTTGCATAAGTGATCTGCATATGCAGGATTATTTTCTAATCAGAGAGACAGCTAGCACAGTGACAATATGGGTGATACCTGTTGCTCAGTCATTTTATTCTCTTTCTTCAGTGAGGAGTTCAGAAGAAATGCTGACTTCGGTGTTTTATAAATATACTTCAGGAATTCTTTTTCATGAATCAAACAATGGAAAGAACTAAATGCAACTTCTCTTAATTAAAAAAGAATAGAAGCTATATTCATTTGTATTACTATGCATGAAGAAATCCTGGAGATTTCTGGTTAATTCAGAGGGCCCCATGCAAAAATATAGGACAAGAGGAAAGGAAAACTGTTTTTAAAATATAATAGGTTATCATTGATTAAAAGTTTTACTGGACATTTTTCATTTTTCTTTTTGTTTTGTTTTTGTTTTTGCCAGTTGTTCATTGCTCCAAGGCTGTGCCCTGGAGCCCTTTCCAAGCCACCACGTTAAACTCCATTTCTGTAGTCCCTGTGGGTGTGGGTGTCTCCTCAGGTCACCCGTTGAGATGTGTGGCCAACTCCTTTACCTTGGATGTGCAGTGAGTGGATGTGTGTGCATGCTCCCCAGCATTGCCAGATGAGCCCCGCCCACCCTTCCCACCTAACCTCCCAGTCTCAGTTGTTCCATTTCACCCAGGAGCTGGCAGCAATGGGTCTGTAGTTGAGGCCACTGCTGCCCGCTCCTCCTCCAGCTGTGTTGGTACTGGTCTTCTGTGCTCCTGAGTGCGTGGCCCATCCTACGGAGACTCTGTTCTGGGGTCACTGCCTGCCTCCATGAGTGCGGGGTGGGGGACACCATGTTTGTACACTGAACAGTCCATGGGTAAAGGAAGGCTGGGCATGAAATCTTCCCCCTTGGGGCCAAGCAGCCCAGCCTTGGTTCACCTCATCAGTCTTTAAGCGGGTCTGTGTTGGCCCCTCTGCCAGCTTGCTTGTGACAGCTGCAGCAGCTCAACAACCTGGATCCCCTTCAGCATCTCTGTGGAATTCCATTTTCTGGTCCTTGTGGACTCGGTACAGGGTCAACCCTACATATGCCAATCAGTGCCAGAGAAGCGTGGACTTGCAGCACACCAGCTGCAGCACCGAGGTAATGAATCCCCTCTTGTTTAGCTGTGTAGCCTCCTCTGTCGCCCTTCTGGCCCACATGAGCTCAGCTCTGGGTGCCATTCTAGGGATACTCCATTTGGAGGCAATGGGCTCACCCCCTACCCTTGTTGTTCTCCAAAGCAGGAGAAAGGGCTTGGCCTTGGAAATGTAGGCTGCACAGATGGTAGCCAGGACATGGCGTCTGCCCTGCCTTCCCCCCTGGATTTGGCACCTGAGTCTGGGTGGCTTGGTTTGGTCACTAATGGAACCTTGTTGGCTACAGCCCACCGCAAAGGTCCTGCACCTGCTGCAGCAGCAATGTGGTGTACTGGACCCCCTTATGGTCACCACATGGACCTCTGATGGGTCTACTTGGGCAGGGTGTGGGTTTCATCTCAGGACTCCATTAGGAAGTGCCACTCCCCTTCGTGGTACTGAAAGCAAGAGGTGCCACATATAATTTATACTTTCTAACATTTTCCTTCACTGAGATAAACAGAACTTGGAGATTGAAATAAGTTTTATAAAAACAAAATATATAACCTATATCACTTCGACGATTTAAACCATTGTAATATTTTTATCCAGTAGGAATTCTGTCTGTAATTACTTATTTTACATTTTAACATAACTAATGTAATGTATTTTGTGTGTATTTTACTATTCTAGTATAATTTTATTTGTACTACTTACATACAATTTTTTTCAAATTCTGAGATTTAATCACATGTTTATGGATAAGAGTTTTGTTGTACTTTTATTTCAGTTTTCCATTATGGCCTTATGAATACAAACAATAAAATCCATTCTTGCTAGTATAAAGTTTAATGATTTTGGACTAGAGACTCAAGGATATAGCATTACATGTCATACAGTAATGTGTATCACTTTGTTTAATACTGCTCCATAAAATAATTAATAATTCAGGTGGCAGCCACTTCATCTGGCATGCTTGTCTGTCTGGTGAAGTAGGATCCTAGTGGCAGCCTGCCCATATCGGGCCATTACGGGCACCTCGCCTGGGACTGTGGGAGAAGATTAGGGTGCACCTGCTGTTCAGCTAGGGCAGCAACCCGGCAGCTGCTGTGTGAATGACAGTGTCACTGACTCACATCTAACACATGCCTGCCCTGTGGGCTTGGGCCCTGAGGATCAGCTCCTGGGAGCACACACACACCGCGGGGCAGGGGGCGCCTACCTAGGAAGGTGTGCAGACCAAACAGAAGCCACTCTGCAGATTGGCTGGTACAATATTTATTCTTCTTAGAGCAGGGGACAATTCTGCTCTGCTGTGGGGAGAAAACAAGAAAGACAGACCCAGGCGGGTGAAGCCATCTTTTTGTCCTCAAGCTGGCAAGGAAACTTTCCTCCATGCACTCTCCAGCAGACTCAGGAAGCCCTTCCATGCTCCTTGTACATGGAGTAGCAGCCAGGGACACTCACATCTGGTGCTCCTGGCTGCTCTTTTGGGTTTGTTTGTTAATTTATACAGACAGTCCCTCCCTCAGACAGCAGAGTTATTCTGGGTTTTGTAAAACGTTCTGCATCTGAGCATTCCCAATGTTTGGTTTTTGCATTGTTTCTTGTAAATGTTTTGTGAAATTTGTGTTTTAGGTGTTGAGGTGCGAGAGAAGGAGCCAGATTATGAAAATAGTTTCCTACCAGTCTTTCATTTAAAAATGAAAACAGATTCTCTATAAAAATGCCTATCAGGAAATAAATTTGAGAGGGGAAAAATGTTGCTTTCTCATAAGATCAAAATATGCTAGTTTTATATGCATATCTTATGCGCTCAAAACACAATTAAGTAACACATTATCTAGGAACAATTGTCCAGAGCTAAGTGTTAAGTGTCTAGGAGCTAGAGGCAGGGTGTTTGTGAGCTTTATCCAAAGGGAGGGAAGAAAGTTAAAATTCATAAATGACTTTGTAGAATCAAGGTGGCAATACAAAATGACTGTCACAATAAACTTCTTTGCTATTCCGGGTCTTTTATTGTTCTATATGAATTTTTGGATTGCTTCTTCTATATCATTGAAGAGTGACATTGGGATATTGGTAGGTATCTCATTGAATTTGGATATAGCCTTTGGCAGTATTGCCATTTTCATGATGTCAATCCTCCCAATCCAGGAGAAGGGGAAGTTTCCCACTTCCATAGCTTTGCTTTAATTTTCTTTTTTCAGGTTTTTAAAGTTCCCATCATAGAGGTCCTTCACCTCTTAAGTTAACTCCTAGGTATTTTATTTTTTGTGTGGCTAGTAAAAAGGGGTTGCTTTCTTGATTTCAGCTGCACTCTTATCGTTATTGGAATACAGGAAAGCCTTTATTTTCTGAGGGTTAATTTTATTCTCTGCTAGTTTGCCAAAGTTTCTGATCAGCTCAAGTAACTTGGGAATGGAGTCCATGGGTTTCATTATATACAAGACCATGTCATCTGCAAAGAGGAGAGTTTTACTTCATCTTTTGCTATTTGGATCCCTTTAAGATGGCATCTTATCTTATTGCCCCAGCTAGCATTCTAATACTAAGTTGAAAAGGAGTGGAGAGAGCAGACATCCTTATCTCATTCTTGAATTTATAAGAAATGGGTTTAACTTCTCACCATTAAGTATAATGCTGGCTGAAGGTTTGTCAATTCTTAGCAGAAAGAACAGCACTAGAGCAATATAAGTTCCAAATTTCAAACGCTACTAAAAAGCCATAGTAATAAGTACAGCTTGGTTCTGGCACAAGAACAGACCTGAGGACCAATGGAGTAGGACTGAAGACTCAGAAATGAACCCCCTGACCGATAGTCACCTAATCCTTGTCAAGGGAGTTAAAAAAAGAGAATGGAAGAAAGACAGCCTTTTGAGTAAATGGTGTGGGCAAAATTGGTTAAATACCTGTTAAACTAAAGCTGGATCCATATATAAAACCCTACACAAGAATCAACTCCAAATGGATGAAAGACCTCAAAATAAAAGAGGACAACATGAAAACATTACATGAAGGAATAGGATAAACTAGGGCTTTTTAGCACATACCGAAATTTTCTTAATAGAGAGCCAGAAACAAAGAGTAAAGAAAAATCAGTTAAGAAATTCATTCCTTAATTCATCTCTTTATGAAACAAGTAATTTACTATTACAAGATGAGATGGAATTATAAATTCCAAGTGCTGATGCAGTCTGTATTTAATAAACATATTACAATAGTCAATAAAAAGAAATCAAAGAAAGGCTGGACAAATGGGATTGCATGAAACATGAGAGCTTCTGCAAGGCAAAGGTCATAGATAGCAATATCAATAGAAAGCACACGTTCTGGGAGAAGATCTTCACGAGGTATAAAATAGACAAGGTCTTATATCTAAAATGTACTTACGACTCAAAAAATTAAATCCCCGAACAGCAAATCTTCAAAAAAACAACTGCTCGATAATTAAGTGGGCTAAAACTTAAAGAGAGACTTCTCTGAAGAGGAAATAAAAATGGCCATTAGACACATGAAGAAATGCTCAACTATTCTAGCCACAAAAGAAATGCAAATCAAGACAACATTGCTATTGCACCTTACTCTAGTTAGAATGGCTATAATCAAGAAATTTAATAACGTGTTGGAGGGGATGTGGCTAAAACGGAACACTATTTCATTGATGATAGGAGTGTAAACTTGTTTAACCACTTTGGAAAGCAGTATGGAAGTTCGTCAAAAGACTCCATGTAAAGTTCCCCTATGTCCCAGCAATCCCACTTTTGGGAATTTAGGCATTTACCCAAATGATCACAAATAAGGTCATACCAAAGTTGCCTGTGCAACCATGTTTATTGCAGCATTATTCACCATAGCTAAGAGCTAAGATATGGAACCAACCTCGATGCTCCTCAGATCATCAATGGATCAAGAAAATGTGATACACACACACACACACAAACACACACACACACACACACACTGGAATTCTATTCCTCCATTAGAAAGAATGAAATTGTCACATTTGTTAGGAAATGGAAAGACTTGGTAAATATTATATTGAGTGAAGTAAGCCAGGCCCAAAGAAACATACGTCCCATGGTTTCCCTGGTTTGCAAGGACATGTCTAGGACAACCAGAGAAGGTCAAAGGCTATGGACGTATAACCATATGAGATGACATTAAGGGAAAGATACCCCAAGTCAGACACACAAGTGATTTTTTCTTTCTTGTTTTTGTTTTTAATATACTTATAATGCACTATGTGATTCTTTTGTAGGTTCATCCCCCCATGGTATAATCCCTGTTTTCAGTGTATTTGATTCCAGTGTTCTGCATTTTTATATACATTTTTGTAATTTGGGGAGTGGAAAGGTTATAGCAGAATGCTGAAATGAGGATGCAGGTTGACCCATTGGGATGATGAGATGTACAGGACAATGTGTCGAAAATGAATGTACAATGTCGGGTAGGGGTAAAGGAGGGAGGAGTTGGAGAGTTGGAGAGGGAAAGTATAGTAGGGGAAAAACAAAGGAGGAGGTAACAATTCTCAATAGGAAATGTACTCATTACCCTACACATGTAACTGTAAACCCTCTGTATAGTATTTTTACAATAAACAGTATAAAACTCTCTTTCTGGTATAGATTTCCAGTGCTATCCTCGGCATTGCATTTTTTGCCTTTTCTGGCTGTGGTTAGGTCCATCTGCCTAGTGGATCAGTCTTCAATGCTTCTTGGTCTTAAAGTGGGACTTGATTATCCAGTGATGGTTGGAGCTAGGCCAAGGACAGGACAAAACCACTTCCAGGGCCTGGCTTCTTCAGCCCCCCACCCCCCATGCAACTAGGATTGCAAGCAGAATTTCTCTGAATTTGACTCCAGAAAACAATCACTGGAACCAAAAGGCAAGGTCAAAAACCACCTCCCCCTTCCCCCCATTCCCTCCTTTCTTCCTCCTTGGAAAAATACAAAATAATTTTGCAGGTTTTAGCAAACACACAAATTGCCCACCACCTCCACTTTTAAGCTAGGATTAAGTCACTAAGCCATGTAAATGGATAATGCCGCACTCATTCTGGACAACAACTTCAGGTTGTTTGATGCTTTAATTTGTTGTTGTTGGTGGTGGTAGGAGGGTCTGAACTCTGGGTATGGTTGCTGTACCTGAGAGCTTTTCAGCTCAAGGCTAGTGTTCTACCACTTGAGCCACAGAGCCATTTCCACATTTTTCTGCTTATGTGGTGCTGAGGAATTGAACTCAGGACCTCATGCATTCAAGAAAAGCACTCTACCACTGAGTCTCCTTCCCAGCCTTAATGCTTCAATTCTTTAAATTTTATTTTTGTCAGTCCTGGGGTTTAATCTCAGGGTGTTAACATATCCCTGAGTTCTTCAGCTCAAGTGGAGGTCTTTACCACTTGACCCACAGTGCCAATTCCTGTTTTCAGATAAGCGTCTTTCAGACATTCCTGCCAGGGTTTGTTTTGATCAGTGAATTTTTAAATTATATTTCTTCTATGTATTTCATGGAATATTGCAGTTTATCTGAAATTAAAGTTCTCTGTAAAACTTTGTCTTCAACAATAGTATTAAATATTACATTTACAATCTATTCTGTAGCAATACATTTTGAAATTATTATGTTAAGATGAAAATCTTGTTGTTTTTAGAAAAATCCCATTAAAGTCCAAATGGGAAATATGCTCATTTCAGCAGCTTTGAGTCTCCTTTGTATTTATTTATTTATGAAAATACCATACAGACGGGTAACAATTACAAGGGCAAGATAATGAGTACATTACTCATGAAGCATTGTTGCCTCCTCCTTTGTTTCCCCTTCTCATCTGTTCTCATCTGTTCCCCACCATGCTCTCCAGACACCCCTTTGCCCACCCCCCACCCTCACCGGCCAAGTTTTAAATTTCGTTTTTCTTTTATTTTTTATTTGTTTATTTTTTTATAGTGAGAATACCAAAGAGACGAGTTACAATTACATGGGCAAGATAACGAGTACATTTCTTATCAAGCATTGTTGCCGCCTCTTTGTTTCCCCTTCCCATCCCTTTCCATACTACCCCCCTCTCTCCATCCGATCCTTCCCCTACCCCCCATCAATGTTGTAAAGTTCGTTTTTCGACCTAACGACTTGTATATCTTATTGTTGCAATGGGTCCACCTGTATCCCTAGTTCAAAGATTAGTTTTTTCCTTCCCCTCCACAAATTATACAAATATCAAATACCGTGAAAGCAGGGGCTATACTGTGGGGGAGGGACATACAAAGCAATATAGAAATCATCTTATAAACATGTTAGAAACAATTGCAAGAAAAAAAAACAATGAATCCTTATCTTGTGGTTCATTTCACTTAGCATCAACTTGTCTGACCTTTTCTGCTTGTCTCAGACGTATACTAGATATTGCAAATAAGGGAAACCATGGGACCTATGTTTCTTTGCCACTGGTTTACTTCACTTAATATAAATTTTTCCAAGTCTTTCCATTTCCTAACAAGTGGGGCAATGTCATTTTTTTCTGATGGAGGCATAGAATTCTCATATATATATATATACCAAATTTTATTGATCCATGCATCTACTGAGGGGCATCTGGGTTGGTTCCATATCTTACCTATGGTAAACAATGGCTCAATAATCATAATTGTGCTGGTAGCTTTAATATGGTCTTGTTTGTGACCATTTGGGTAAAGGCCCAAAAGTCGGATTGCTGGGTCATAGGGGAGCTCTATGTGGAATCTTTTGAGGAACCTCCATACTACTTTCCAAAATGGTTGAACAAGTTCACATGCCCACCAACAATGCAACAAATTTCCCTTATGCCCACATCCCCTCTAGCATCTGTTGTTATTAAAGTTCTTGATTATAGCCATTCTAACTGGGGTGAGGTGGTATCTCAGTGTTGTTTTGATTTGCATTTGTGTTATGGCTAGAGAGGTTGAGCATTTCTTCATGTGTTTATTGGCCATCCTTCTTTCATTTTCAGAGAAGTTTCCCTTTATGTCTTAAGCCCACTTCTTTATTGGGCAGTTGTTTTATTGAGGATTTGTTGTTGTGGGATTTAATTTTTTGAGTTCCATGTATATTTTAGATATGAGACCCTTGTCTGTTGTATGGTAGTGAAGAGCTTCTCCCAATCAATGGGCTTTCAATTGATCTTGCTAGCTATGTCATTTTCCATGCAGAAGCTCTGCAATTTGATGCAATCCAATTTGTCCAACATTTCTTTGATTTGTTGTAATTCTGGGTCTCTATTAAGAAAATTTCAGCCTGTGCAAAAGAGACCTACTGTTTCTCCTATTCCATTCTTTAATATTTTCAGAGTGTCTGTTTGAATCCGAGGTCTTTGATCCATTTGGAGTTCATTCTGGTGCAGGATTATATATAAAGTTCTAGCTTTAGTTTTCGACCAGTAGTTAACCAATTTTGCCAGCACCATTTACTGAAGAGGTTGTGTTTCTTCCATTCTAATTTTTTAGCTCCCTTATAGAACATTAGATGTCTATAGGTCTATAGGTTCATTTCTGGGTTTTCATTTCTATTCCATTGGTCTTATGGTCTGTTCTTGTGACAGTACCAAGCTGTTTTAATTACTATGGCTTTGTAGAAGAGTTTGAAATTTGGTATTGATATTCCTCCAGCTCTGTTTTTTCCGCTAAATATCGTTTTTGGTATTCGTGGTCTTTTATTGCTCCATATGAATTTTTGGATTGCCTCTTCTTTTTACTAAAAGAGGCTGGAATATTGATAGGTATCATATTGAATTTGTAGATAGCCTTGGGAAGTATTGTCATTTTCACGATATTGATCTTTCCAATCCAGGAGCATGGGAGTTTTTGCCACTTTTTAAGTTCTGTTTTGATTTCCTTTTTCAGGTTTTTAAAATTTTCATCATAGAGGTCCTTCTTTTCTTTGTTAAGTCCTAGGTATTTTATTTTTTGTGGGGCTATTACGAATGGAGTTGCTTTCCTGATTTCAGCCATACTTTTCTCATTTTTGGTATGCAGAAAAGCCATTGTTTTTTGAGGGTTAATTTTATACCCTGCTACTTTGTCAAAGTTTTGAATCAGCTTGAATAATTTGGGAGTGGAGTCCATGGGATTCTTTAAATCCAAGTTCATGTCATCTGCAAAGAGGGAGAACTTCTTCTTTCCCTGCTTGGATTCCCTTTTATATTTGAATCTTATCTTATTGCTGTACCTAGCCATTCTAATACTAGTTTGAAGAGATGTGGAGTGAGTAGACATCCTTATGTCATTCCTTAATTAAGGGGAAATACCTTTATTTTTTTACCATTAAGTAAAATGGTGGATGTAGGTTTGTCATATTCATCCTTTATTGTATTGAATAATGTTCCCTGAATTCCTAATTTTTCCAGAACCTTCATCATAATGGGGTGTTGGATCTTGTCAAATCTTTTTTCTGCATCTATTGAGGTAACCATGTAGTTCTTATCCTTGCTCTTGTTAATATGAGTTATCGTTTTAATTGATTTGCATATATTGAAGCAGCTTTATATCCCTGAAATTAATCCTGTTTGATCATGATGTATGATTTTTTGGATGAATTGTGAAAGTCGATTGACCAAAATTTTTTTGAGAAATTTTGAATCAATGTTCATCAAAGAAATGGATCTATAGTTCTCTTTCTTTGATGAGTCGCTGCTTGGTTTGGGAATGAGTTTTATGATGGCTTCATAGAATGAGTTCGATAGTGAACTTTCTCTTTCAATTTCATTGAAGACTTGGAGGAGTATTGGTGTGAGCTCTGCTTTGAAGGCTTGTAGATTTCCACTGTAAAACTATCTAGTCCTGGGCTTTCCTTAGATGGGAGGTCTCTTATTGCTATTTCTATTTCATTGCTTAATATGGGCCAGTTAAGATGGTTTAACTCATCTTGGTTTAGTTTCGGCATGTCTATATTTACTAGGAAACGGTACATTTCTGACAAGTTCTCAAACTTATTAGCATAAAGGTTTGAGAAGTATTCCTTATAATGTACTGAATCTTGGTTGTTTCTGTGGTGATGTTTCCATTCTCATCTCTGAGTTTATTTATTTGAGTGTGTTATCTTGTTCTTCTAATAAGATTTGTTAAGGGTCTGTCAATTTGTTATTTTTTCAAAGAATCAATTCTGTTTTGTTGATTCTTTCTATGATTTTTTGGATTCTAATTCATTTAGTTTTGATTTAATTTTAATTATTTCTTTCCATCTACTGGATTGGGGTTCATCCTGCTGCTCTTTTTCAAGGAGGCTCAGATGTCTCATTAAATTGTTGGTTTCAGGTCACTCCAATTTGTTGATGTAGGAACTCAGAGCTATAAACTTGCCTCTGAGTACTGCATTTGCTCTGTCCCAGAGGAGCTGGTAATTTGAGTGTTCATTTTTGTTGAATATTATAAACATTTGAATTTCGTTTCTGCTCTCTTCCATGACCCATTGGTGATTCAACAGTGTGTTGCTCAGCCTCCATGTGTTACAGGACTTTCATTAGTAGCTTTTGGTATTGAGTCCTAATTTTATTCCCTTGTGGTCTGAGAGAATGCAAGAAATAACTTCAATGTTTTTGGATTTGGACAAGTTTAATTTGTGACCTAAATGTGGTCTCTTTTGGAAAAAGTTTCCTGTGTGCTGAGAAAAACGTGGATTCTGATGCTGCTAGGTGAAATATTCGGTAGATGTCGGTTAAATGTAGGTGATCTATGCAGTTTTTTATATCCATGGTTTCTCTGTTGATTTTTTTGACAAGTTGATATATCTAGTGAGGAGAGTGTGTTAAAGTCCCCAAAAATTAGTATCTTTGCATCTATGGGAGATGTGAGAAAAAGTAGAGTTTTTTGGATAAATTCGGTTGCTCTTATGGGGAATAGATATTTAAAATTGTAATATCCTCCTGAAGGAGAGATCCCTTAAGTAGTATTTAGGGACCTTCTTTATCTCTTCTCACTAATTTTAATTTGAAATATATTTTATCTGATATTAGGATTGGAACTCCTTCCTGTTTATGAGGCCGTTTGCTTGTTAGATTTTGTTCCAGCCTTTCACTTTCAACATGTGTTTGTTTTTATGAGCAAGTTGTGATTCCTGAATGCAGCAGACAGAAGGATCTTTTTTTAAATCCAACTAGACAATCTATGTTGCTTAATTGCATTGTGAAGTTTGTTAATGTTGGGAGATAGTACTGAGAGATATTTGGGAGTTCCTGCCATTTTATGCACCTTCTTGAGGGCTGCGCCCAGTGGGTTCTTCCTACGGTTCTTGGATTCTCAATTTGGGTGCAGTTTCTTACCCTTTATTGTGGTCCTGTTAGTTTTCTCTGTGTAGGACATCTTTAAGTAACTTTTGTAGGGCTCGTTTGGTAAAGATATATTGTTTCACTTTTTCTTTGGCATGGAAAGTTTTTATTTGTCCTTCAGTCATGAAGGAGAGTATAACTGGGTACAGTTTTCTTGGTTGATAGTTGTTTGTCTTTAGGGCTTGGCCTACATCATTCCAGGCTCTTCTTGCTTTAATTGACTCTGCTGAAAAATCTGAGGTGATTCTAGTTGGTTTCCCTTATAGGTGATTGAACTTTTCTCCTTGACAACTTTGAGGATGTTTTCCTTGGTCTGAATTGATCCTGTGGATATTATAATATGGAGTTGTCACGTCTTGTTCTGGTCTGGTCTATTTGGGGTTCTAAAAGCTTCTTGTATTTGAATAGGCCTATCTTTTTGCATGTCTGGGAAGTTTTCTGCTAGGATCCTGTGAAACAAATTTCCTAGACCTTCTGTTTCTAGGTGCTCCTCTACACCTATTATCTTCAGATTAGGCTTTCTGATGGTGTCTTCCAAATGTTGAATAGATCTATAATATTTCTTGGATTTGTCTTAGATAGTTGTATGTTCTTCCTCTACAATATATATGCTGTCTTCAATCCCTGAGTTTCAGTCTTCTGCATGGTCTAACCTACTGTGAAGAATTTCTACTTTGAGGGCTGGGAAGGTTGCTCAGTGTTAGAGTGCTTGCCTTGCATGCATGAGGCCCTGGGTTCAATTCCTCAGCACCACACAAGCAAAATAAAAATGCAGGAAGTGGCGCTGTGGCTCAACTGGTAGAGCGCTAGCTTTGAGCTGAAGAGCTGAGGGACAGCGCCCAGGCCCAGAGTTCAGGCCCCATGACCAGACCCAAAAAATAAATAAAAAAGTATTTCTAATTTGTTTTTTTTAAATTTCTTTTCCTTCTAATTGGTCGGCTTTGATGGCTTCAAATTCTTTGTTGGAGCTTTGTTTTAGATCTTGTATGAATTTGTTTACTTCCTTAATTTGGTGTTCAGTGTTTATTCTCAAATCACTTAGTTGATTGGTTATGGTTTCCTTGGACTCTCATTCTTTCTGTTGGGCTCCATTCAACATTCCCTTTGGGGTCTCCCTGACTTCTTTCAGCTGTCTTTTAATGGATTCCATGAGTGCCTCTATTTGGTATGAAAGTAACACCAGTTTTGTGCTAGAACACTATTTTAAGGCAAGCATCATCTAAAGTCCTGTAGTTGCACAATCAAAAGTCGACAGATACAACCTATTTCAACAGGTACTATCTATTCAACGTAAAACAACAATGTATTAATGGGCTAAGAACAGCAAAGTAGAATTTGGCAAACCAGAAATTATTAGTTTTAGGGAGAAAAGTGGGGGAAAATAGGATTAGAGAGATGTGGAAAGGTAAAAGGACAGTGAAATTAACCAAGTCCTAATTTCAAAGAGGAAAATGGATTGGACAAAATGATAGGAGAAAAAGAAGAGAAAATAAAAGAGGCAAGAAAAAATGGAAAAACAAAAATTTAAATTTAAAAAGTGAAACACAAAAGTGACACAAGTTTAAAGAAGAAATATTGAGAAAAGAACAGGAATAGGATGAGAGGAGGGGAGGAGTAGAAAGGAGGTGTGAAGAACTAAAAATACTTATAATAAAAATAACAAGTAAAAAATAATTATAATATTATATAGGTATTATGAGGTGATACTGTTATTAAGGAATTTAAGCCTAAGAGTTTTTTAAATAAGTAATAAATTTCTGGATTAAGTGTGTAAACAATGTGGAATAAGGTCTAATAATCAATGAAGGGTATATCTGAGGATGAGCAGAACAGCAATTAAGTAACCTAAAAAAGAATGAAGAGAAGAAAAAGTGAAAAGAATGAGAAAGAAAGAAAGGAAAAGGATCAAAATTCAGTAGAGATAAAATAAAAATACAAAAGTGCACACACATATACACCTAAAATAAAAATTATAAGAGGAAAAAAAGATTAATAGAAAACAATTTTTTTAAAAAAAATTACAAGTTAATGAAAAGGGAAAAAGAAAGGGTTCTTTGGGGGAGGTGAATGGGAAGTTCCTGTATCTCCCTTGTGTCCATAACTAGTCTCTTGGTGGAGTCTCTGGTCTGCTTGTGGTGTTTGGTTTTCCTGTGGTTTGATTGGTTTCTTAAGTTAGTTTGTTTGGCAGGCAGAAAAATGGTCTGCTTTACCCAGAATTTTGTGATCCTCCTCCCAGGCTAGTTCAGTGGGATGGAGATCCGATTTGTTTCTCACAAAAGAGGGAGTTGGCAGTTTCCTCTTGTTTGGAGATGCTGTGATGAGGCTAGGTTCTGGGTAGAGTTGAAGCCTTTCAGCAAACACTAGCTTTTCCCTGAGGGACTAGCTTCTGAGACACTCATAGAGCCCAGCATGGAGCCATTCTCAGGGTTTATGTTTACTGAATTTCAATTGATTGTCTAGGCTGCTATAAGGAGGGGAAGCCTCTGGCTCTGTTTAAGCAGTGAAGAAAGGCATTCCTCTGGGGGCTGTTTTCACTGCCTGGGCTGGGTGACTTTCTCTTGGGTGGAGCTGAGCCTGGCAAGTCAGGTCAGGTTCCTGTGACCTGCTAAATGACTCTTTTGTTTTCCTCCAAGTCCTGGGTTGGAGCTGTATTCTCAGCCAGGCGTTTGCCAGTATCAAAGATGGAGATCTCAGGTAGTGGCACAGTGGGGAGGGGAAGGAGTGACCTTGCCTCCTCTGCTCCTGAGAAGCTGTGATTATGTCTTGGTTCCTGGGTTGTCTCTGGTTTGTGATCTGCAGGATGAAGATACCTGCACCTTGTCAGTTCTTGCTGGTGTTGGGTAGAATCCAATCACTCGCTGTGTCTGGCACATTTGTCCAGTACTCTCTGTGTTGTAGGAATGGCAGCAATGGCCACTGCTACCCCTGCCACCACGACAGCCACAGCTACCGGCAAGTGCGCAGATCTGTTTCCTTGCCTGGATTTTCCCTTTCTGGCAAAAGTCTCTGTACTGGGATGGCACACTTGGTGTAATTCTCCCGCCTAGGACTGTTCACTGTTACACTAAAACTGCTTTCTAGGTGGGGGCTTGTTTAACCTCCAGGTTCTCCTCTGCCAACTTCCTGGAAATACTCCTCTTTTTTTTCTCTCCAGTATATTTTCTTGTTTTGGAACAAGAGTCATGGACTGTTCACCCATTCAAAAGGAAGCTTATTCCATTAATTTAATAGAAAAGGAATGCAGCCTGCCTACATCTCAAACCAATTTTGAGTATAATGTTAATCTGATAATTCACATTATTGAATTTTCAAAGTTGTATTGATAATTTTTTGTTAAACTATTCATTAAAGAGGTTCCAAATAGCAAGAATAAAAAACAATGTTTTGCTTTCTAAGAATGTTTTAAAAGCTAGTAATACAATAAAACACATTATATTCTTCCAAGATTCCATGGTGAAGAATTTCTCTTTTATCATAACCCTTACCACTGACTGACCCCCTCCCTTCAAACTTGTAGCTTTATTCAGTTTTCTTGTTCCTGCTTTCATTTTGGTAATAGCACAAATAATCTCCTTGTAGTATTTGACAATGAAATTCCATATGTTGTTAGAGAGGTCAATATATATTGCCAAAGGCAGATTCATGGGCATATCATAGAGCATAAACTATTGAATATCATTAACGTGATCCTATGCAACTATTCCATCAATTAATATAAATACCACATAAATGTACATCTTCATATAATTTTTAAAATGCAATGTAGTTACATATCATATGTCATAAAATAATTCAGACAACTGGTAGAAGAGACTAAGCTCAAACTTTTGCATCGTTCCCAATACTATTTGTAAAATTTTCTTTCTCAGTAACTTTCACTGCAGGGCCTTCTTTTCCTAGCAATAAGTTATAAGTCATGTCCTTGGATTTTAGTCAACTTTGAGTAAGCTGTTTTCTTTCCACCACCAGCTGGTCCCTCGTGTTAAATACCTGAGGAATAACTTGTCCCAATATGCCTGCAAGAGGAGTATCCAAGTCAACTGTCTGTGCCCACTCTTCCCTTGCTTTTTTGGGGAGGGAGGAATGGGGTAACAGACAGGGGAGACAGAGGTGTCAGGGTTCAGGTGTTATGAATTATGGGTAGCAGAAAAGAGTAGTAGAGAGGAGGATACCAGGTAAAGGTTAACTGTGACTGTAATTACTGAGTTCCAGTGTAAGGAAATTGGTTAGCAGCAACAGCTTTGCAGGGGTTGGGGTAGCTAACACAGGTATCCAGAACTGTTTAGCAGGGACAAGGAAGCATAGACAAAGTGGAAGAGTAAAAGTTGTGAGGGATTGTGGGGCACAATCAAGGTAACAAGGTCATGGGTGTGCAAAGCGGGAAGCCAGTACTATGGGAGAAGCAATTGGCATGGTGGCCTATGTGGTGCATAGCTCTGGGTTTGCCTGTCCAATTTTGGCTGTTAGATCTTTAGGGAAATTACCTCTAGCAGCTCATTATCAGCTTGTTGTGTTCAGGCACGTGCCATCTATAAATGTCTACTCCAAGTAGATTGCATTCTTTGACACCAACTATAGGATCTTTGCTCTAAGCATCCTGAGAGACCACACTCCACAATGCTACAGAACAGGCTCCACATAGTGATTTGCAATCACATCATACAACTCTTGCTGCTCCTCTTCAGTGTGAATTATCATGGTAGCAAGGGATCTAAGATGTGCTCAGCAGCAATGCTCTGAGAAGCTACCAATTCTTACCATTGCAATTGGGGAGCTCCCTAGAAATGGGCAAGAGCACTTGCTGATGTTCTTCCAACTTCTCCCTGTAGCTCTGCACAACCAGATTGTTGTATCTCAGGTGGTTTACTTTGATGTCCAGGTAGCATCAAACTTGCTCTATCTTCTCTCTCTAGGTGCTCTTCTGTTTCAGCTGACTCTCCATTTCCCTCCAGGTAGCTCGCTTCATCTCCACATTTTTTGAATTGTGCTTCATATCAACCTGTGGCTTTCACACCAAGCCCTTCCATTTTCTCATCTACCTCTCTAGCTGTGAATCTGGTACAACAAGTTAATTTCTGTATCTGTTTATCAAGATTTGAGCCGGAATCTAAGATGATACTAGCTAACTGAGAACATGGGGAGCTTCTTAAATATTCCCCTGCCATTCACTGATCATTGAGAAAGATGCAAATGTGTTCTGGTCAGTCTCTCTTTCTCCATTTCTGGTTCAGCAGAATAAAGTGAATTCACAATGGAGCTTCCAGTCAGCTTCTATGTCAGCAAGTGATGAAACCAAAGATAATTTAGTGAGGGGTTACTTACCAAGTGTAGTAGGATAAATGCACATATTTGTAGGATATTACTAACAGCTTTCATCAAACCGGTTATTTTATGCCCAAAATGGCAGACCAGTGTTAATCTCTCCCTGAGATCTTCCTGTTCTGAAGGCCCCGAGGACTCCTACATACAACTCAGACCTAATGACATGGGTGAATAAAAAAGTAGGTGAGTATGGATTAGTATTTTGAATGTGTGGTAAGGTGTTGTCTTGTCATGACCACCATGAAATCAATGTCCTTTCTCTGACCATCATATCTCTTTATTTGGCATAATTGGCAGATTTCTTATTGTGTCATTTTCTCCTGTTAGTTCAGTGCACAAGTTAAAACATTAAGCAAGCCAAACCATGGGTTTCCATTGTCCGAGTAGATGTTTTGCCTTCTAGGACCTTCCTTCCAGGTTACTCTCTGTTTAGCATATTGCACAATGCCCCAATCAATGAAATCATTTTGAGCCTAGGAGAAAATCTCCATTTGTAAAGCAGTACACATAAGAAGGAGATGATACCCCACACACAAATGCTCCAGGAGAACAGAGTGTAAGGGTGTCTACATAGTTGGGAAACAGGATTCTGAGGGGTGGAAAGGGATGAGTTTAGATAGCAAATCTAGAAGTAACTATAAGTTTCTGAAATTCTAACCTTTTTTCTTTCTGCCCCTCAGATCCAATTCAGTTAGTGGTGGAATGTTTATTATCACAAAAAGGAGTTTTTAATCCCAAGCCCAAACTCTAGGTGTTCTTGTTACATCTTCCCACCTGCCCCTGATGTAAATTGTCAGAAAGGCAAAGGGGAAGGGAGTCCCTTGCTCAGGAATATAAATGGAGCATACAAGTAACTGCAGTCTCTGACTTTCTATTTTGAAGGGAAGATAAAAGGAAGTTTGAATTTTTATGAAATCAGTTTCTAGGCTCTATGGTTCCTTCAGAACTTCTTTCCTTCTTTCTATGTTTTGAGAGCCACAGTTAGTACAGTGCTTCTGTCTCTTAGGGGCAATCCTTCTCTTCATACCATGCTTAAAGTAGACAATTGGTGGAAGCTGCCATTAAAACAAAAAAGCATGAAATAGCACACAGTGAGTGCTTTCCCTGAATTCCAGGACCTAACAAGTTCCCAATTCTGAAGAGAATGTGATTATGGGTGAGTACTAACAACATCCACTGAATGG
>NW_024872229.1:0-17036 GCF_019054845.1 Dipodomys spectabilis
TGTGAAGGGTAAACAAAGAGGAGGCTGCAATGCTTGGTAAGAAATGTACGCATTATCCTGCCCATGTAATTGTAACCCCTCTGTATAGTATGTTCACAAATTAAATAAAATTAATTAAAAAAAAAGAAGGAAGAGGAAGAAATGACTTTGATTTTAACATCCTCTTTGATCATAAGTTCTTAGTGACCTAATCTCTACGACTATGCCCACTTGAAAGGGTTCATCTCTTTATGGAAACATAGTGAAATCTAATTATTAATCCCAATCCTTTATGATTTCAGATATAATTTCTAGAGTGGGGAGGTAGATCTTTCTATACTATTGCAATAACTTCTGTTCCTAAATATTAGAGATGCCATTTGTCATAGAGGTGGTTTGGTTATACCATTGTTGGAGAGATGAATAAAATATTTTGAGTGCAAATACATTTTATTTAACAGGTAAAGAAGCTTCAAGAGTTTTCATTTTGTGACCTTCCAAATTGACTATTTCTTATAACTCATAATGAATTGAATTTTTCATAATTTTATGGCATTTCCATTCAAGTATTTGTCATCTATAATGAGGTCCTTTCCTTCAAGTTGAAGGAAAAATAAATACTATCACAATCTTTTAATAATTCTATAGAGAGTAGGTATAATATGAATTTCCTATCATTCGAAAATAAGTTATCTTCAAGTCTATAGGAATAATTGGATAAGTGATGAAATATATTGCTTTAGTTAGCTTACACTGACATTGATTCAATTTCTAAAAATCACTGTTGACATAAAATACATGAAATTTAATGTTTCTCTGAAATGACTTGGTTATCAAACCTCAGAAATACATGACCAGTAACTAAGATTTTTTATATACTCAAAAAATGTATGGGGCTGGGAAGGTGGCTCAGTGGTAGAGTGCTTGCCTTGCATGCATAAGGCCCTGGGTTTGATTCCTCAGCACCACATAAGGAAAAATAAAAATGCCGGAAGTGGCACTGTGGCTCAAATGGTAGAGCACTAGCCTTGAGCTGAAGAGCTGAGGAACAGCACCCAGACCCAGCATTCAGGCCCCCGACCGGACCTCCACCCAAAAATAAATGTATGAATCTACATTTTTATGTCAAAAAAAGTTTAGTTTTAAAAGAAGAGAAAATCATGTGACCACAGTAGATAATATTTACTTAAATGAAAAATTGCCTGACAGAGCATTCAGCCTGACAAAGCCTATTGCTTTTAGCTTACATGAGAAATTTGATTAACAAACACTTTTTTTGCTTTTGAATAACAGATTATTTCAATTTGTCCTAAGATTCTGTCATTTAAAACTTTGAGTACATTTTTTTCATAAAAATGAAAACTATTTTTTACTATGCAGGTTCAAGTTTAATAAATAAATAAATATCTAAGTGTTAATTTGTTAAATTGAGCCTCTAGAATTCAAATAATATGAAATTTATTTTATTCTTAGATATATTAATCCTGTGCTAAATATGAGTGTCTCAAGCTTGTAACCCTCACTACTCAGTAAGCGGGAATGCAAAGCCAGCCTTGGCAAGAAAGTTTGTGAGACACACCTCAATCACACACACACCACAAGACACACACACACACACCACACACAAAGCCAGAGGTGGAATTGTGGCTCAAACGATAGAACAACATACTTGAGGGAAAAAAAAAACAAACAACAAAGGATAGGTCTTGAATTAAAATCACAAGAACAACACACACACACACACATATACACTATTAAGTCTAAATGCTTATTTTGGTTTGAAAAAATGAACAATATCATGGAAAGTAATATTTGTTACATATCTTGCAACGTTTGTGAGGTTTTTAGTAGAATTTTTCTCAAGATACAACACAGGATATCAAAATTAATATTAATTTAGTTAATATTTAGAACTACTCATAACACCTTGGAGTACAATAGTTGGTATTTTTTCCATAGCCATAAGAGATATTCTGAGTAAAAGAAAGAGAGGAAGATTGGAAGAAAAAAGAAAGAAACAAAGAAAGATAGAAAGGAAGGAGAGAAAGAGAGAGAGAGGAAGGGATGGAGGGAAGGAAGGAGGAAGGAAAGAAGATGGGATGGAAGGAAGGAAGGAAGGAAGAAAGGAAGGAAGGAAGGAAGGAAGGAAGGAAGGAGGGAAGGAAGGAAGGAAGGAAGGAAGGAAGGAAGGCAGGGAGGGAAAAAGGAAGGGACAAAACCATTTAATTTATAATATATTTAGCCCAACAAAAACTTTATGTAATGAATCCTTTAGTAAAGTCAAGTTTGCAATTTTCACTTCTTTGCATGTTCTCCATACATGAATGATAGCAACAAATGAAGGATCATAAATAACCTAGTGAATCTGTTTGCATCTGTAGTAATATGTATGCAAATCTTTTTCTCATTTTCTATACATCATCAAATAAATATTTGTAAACAATTTACACTTAGGTATAAATATTCTAAAAATTGATTAAACCAAAGAATGTCAATATATTATATAATGTGAATACAAGGATTTATACTGCTATTAATATTACAGTCTTAATGTAATATTAATTATAAAAATTTTATTATGTATTTTATCAGAGAAATTAGCATGCTCTGATTTTGGTGTCTGTGTGAGTCCCACTAGCAGAAAGTAATTAAAATCAAAGGAGATCTGTATTTGTTGGCTCAAATGAATATTTCTGAAAGCAATTAACTCATCGGAGATTGTTCAAATACATCAAAAGGTCCTTAAAAAGGCTGCGCCACATTTACATGATTACCTATGATGTGATTCAAGAGCCACTAAACAATCATTTCACTTTGCTATCACTATAATTATCCCCATTGTAAGAAGAATCATTCACATGTCACATGATATAAGTTTGTCCTTAAGTTATTATCTTCTATGAAATAATATCCAAATGATACTCTACACTGAGTTAAAGCAAAAGTTGCAAAGTTTATTGGACTATGTAACTCCGTCCAGATACACATGTTGAAATTCTATTCCCCCTTCTGGGGATATTAGAATCAACTTTTCAGAGATGATACTACAATAATGATCCTGATGAAAGAAGCCCAATATAATTATTCTGCCAGCAAGTAGATTATAATGAACCAGAAAGTAGACCCCCATAAGATAAGGAATTGTTTAAACAACCATTTTTATAATCAATATTCAAGCTTCCAGCATATGGGTAATATACTCCTGTTGTTTTTAAGCCACTTACTTTGAAGTATTCTCTTATAAAAGCCCAATGGCTGACAAAAGGCAAAGTAATTTTTAGTTAATATTACAAATTCTGATAAAAAAAGATTCATACAATTTTATTGAATTTTATTCTCCAAGTCTACAGGTTAAAAATATTTTTAAATGGGAATTGAATTGAGGTTCAACTCTATTCAACTATCATAATTAATTTTTGATTATATTTATTATCTTTAAGTAGTTTTACATTCACTGAAACAGTTTATGGATACAGTGCATCTTGATCACTGTCACCTCTTTCAACATTCTCATCCACCCCTCCCAATCAACCCCAATCCTTATGTATCTGAATATTATGTTATGGAATTACTTGCCATTTAACAAAGCAATTTATGTGTACAATGCACCTGCAATTGTGTTACCACTTCAACACCTTCACTCCCATTTCACACTACCCTTTCCTTTGTATAGTTCAATTCGGGGAAGTATAAAATGGATTCTCAGCCTCAATTTCCTACCCCTCCCATATTGCCCCCCACTGTCCTCTCTTGCAGTACATATTTACTGGTAATTATTTTGTTGAGCTGTGACTTAGTCTTTTAAGAGAATTAAGGAATTTTCACTCTCCATGGACTCTGACACTTCAGATAATTCATTTGTACCTCCTTGCATACCATCCAGTGTGTTTACTTTTACATTTACAGGCACCTTCTATCTACCACAAATGAGGAAAACCATGCAAGGTAAGTTTCTCTGAGTGAGCTTTATTTCACTTAATATTATTTCTAATTGTTTTTATTGGAGGGTCCGGTTGTGGGGCCTGAACTCTGGGTCTGGGCGCTGTCCCTCAGTTCTTCAGCTCAAGGCTAGCGCTCTACCACTTGAACCACAGCGCCACTTCCGGCTTTTTTCTTTTTGCTTATGTGGTGCTGAGGAATTGAACCCAGGGCCTCAGGCATGAAAGGCAAGTGTTCTACCACTGAGCCAACTTCCCAGCCCCTATTATTTCTAATTGTTTCCTTTTTCCTTAAGGATGGTGCAATATTATTCTTTCTGATGGATGAACAGAATTCCATAATGTATGCATATATATGTATGCATATGTATGTATATATGTATGTATATACATATGTGTATTTATACACATATATACACACATATATACTTGAAATTGGGATCAATAACATTAGATATATATATTATATATATATATTTAATTTATATATACATATATAATTCTTGATCTCTTTTTACAATGAGAGGTATCTGGGCTGCTCCCTTATGTTGGCTAGAGAAAATAATGCAATAATGACCATGATTTTGCTGGTAGCTTCAGTTTGGCCTTGTTTCTGCTCCATTGTATAAGTGCCTGTAAGTGGAATTGCTGGATCATAGGTAGCTCTCTATTCAATTCTCTGAGCAATTTCCACAGTGTTTTCCAAAGGGGTTGAACAAGATTACATTCCCAACAACAGGGTAATAGAGTTTCCTTTGGGCCACATCTATGTATAACTGTGATTGTTCGTTTTTTCATAATGACATTGTAACAGGGGTGAGATGAATCTCAGTGTTGTTTGGATTTGCATTTCTTTTATGGAGAGAGATGTGTCTATTTGTCATTCTTACTTCTTCTTCTAAGAAGTTATCTTTAAGCATTTGTCCCATATATTAATTGAGTTCTTGTTTATTTGAGGGTTTATTTTTTTTGGGTTTAACTTTTTGATTTCTAAATATGGGTTAATTATGAAACCAATTGTCTGATGCTTAGCTAGTAAAAATCTTCTTCCATTCTGTTCTCTTTCTATATATGCTAACTTTTTCCTTTGCCATGAAGAAAATCTTCAGTATGATGCAATTCTATTTACCCAGAAAGAATGATATTACATCATTCATAAGGAAATGTAAACACTTGGACCAAACATATATTAAGTGAAGGAAGACAGACTCAAAAAAATGTAAGTTGCCTGATTTCCCTCATTTGTTGTATTAGAATGTGCCTCTAATTCTAAAAGTAAAAGCACTTGGATGGTAAAAGATAAAACATTACACTTGCACATGATAAATTATAAGGGATTCTAAACATTTATACAGTGAGGTCAAACGAGGATGCCCTTTGGAGAAGATCACCAAGGCTAAATTGCTATAAGAATGTCATCATATATAATAATGTTCATTAAAATAATCTCCAAGAAATGACAATGAGAGATTTTTATTATTTTGCTTTTTCCTTCTGATGCTGTATTTTTTATATTTCTGCACCTTTTTTCTCATGTGTAAGTTTAGAAAGCGCAAGGGGGAACACAGAAATGGTGAGACACAGGGTTAAAATATACAGCAGTGCTACTCAATAAACACTACATTGTAAATGAACTATACAACTTATGGGGGAGGGAGGTTGAAAGGGAAAAACTGGGACGATATGAGGGAAGAGGTGACACTTTTCAAAAAGAAATGTGCTCATTACTTGACTTATGTAATGGTAACCCTTCTGTACATGATCTTTAAAAATTAAAAATGGACCTCATAAACAGGTCAGAGTAGCTATACTAATATTAGATAAAATATGGTTCAAATTAAAAGTGGTATGAAAGTAAAAAAGAGACAAAGAATGTTATTAAATATTCATAAAGAAAACTCTCCATCAGAGGGATATAACAATTTCAATTATCAATGCCACGAATCCTAGAGCTCCCAAATGCATCAGACAAATACTACTTACCCTAAAAGCATGCATACATCCAAATACATTGTTGGTTGCTTGAACACATCATTCTTACCTCTGGACAGCCCTGCTGATTATTACAGTATCTTCCTTGTGAACTACTAGCAATTATAATTGGAAATTTGATTGTGATATTACAAACTCGTTGTGACATAACAAACCCATTGTGACAACCTTGTCATTGTGACATCATGATTCCACTGTGACAACTCAAATCTATCATGACCTCTAAACTCCTTTGAAAAATCAAATGCCATTTTCAACATCACAGTCCCTTTTTGTACCCATATCTTTGTTGTTAACTAATGACAATTGAGATCAGCCATGCCATTATAACATCAAAATGTGTTTGTGACATCCTCAACAGTGTGAAATCACATTTTCATTATGAGCATCAGTTCACTGTGACATCTTCAAACTCAATGACATAATCGCATTATGACAATTCTCATTGTGATATCATAGACATTGTGAATGCCTATTCTTTGATTTCATTGTATTTCAAATATGGCATGAGAATTAATATCAGAAACGCATTTTTGTTCCTCCATAATCATTTTGACATCATAATCACTTTGTGACATAACAGTGCCATTGTAATGTCACTAACACAATGTGACATCACAAACCTCTCCTGTCCTCATAACTTTTGTGACATGCTGACATTGTGATATCTTAGACCTTTTTGCCCTGATAATTTGTTTCAAACTCATATTTCATGTATGACGAGATACCAGAAATCCACTGTGACATCATGACCATTGTGGCATCACACTGACAGATGTCATGATAATTGTTTCACATTGTGACATCACAAAAGGTTTTGTCACAATTAATTGGTGATGCCATACAGGAAAGAGGTCACATTAGGTCTATGATGTCACAATTGGTTGGTGATATCCAAATGGCATAAAGGCTCTCATTTGTCATGAAATCACAGAGAATATAAGTTCACAAACAGACTGTGGTATTGCCAAAGGCATGTGTTGTCACAAATGTGATGAAGTCCTAGGAGGATTGTGATGTCACAGTGTGACACAATGTTCATGGTGTCTATCAGTATGATGTCACTATGGTCATGATGTCACAGTGGATTTCTGATATCACATATTATAACTGAAATATTATAAGGATGAAAACAGATTTCGAGCTCATAAAGGGCTTAAGACATCAAATTGCAGCATGTCACAAGACTTATGAGGACAGGGAAGGTTTGTGATGTCACAATGTGTTAGTGATATCACCATGACACCGTGATGTCACAAAGTGATTGTGATGATGGCATCACAATATTTATGATATTACAATGGTTTTCTGATATCAACCCACATGCCACATTTGAAATAGAATGAAATAAGAGTATAGGTATTTACAATGTCTCTATCAAATCACAATGGCAATATAATGTCATAATGCTATGAGGTCATTGTAAATTGGTGATGTTGCAAGGAGGTAATGGTGTCATAATGAATATGTGTTGTCACACTGGTGATGGGGTCACAAAGAGTTTGTGATTTTACAGTGGCATATATGAATTCAATTGTCATGTGTTCACAATGAGGATATGGTTACACATAGGGACTGTGATGTCACAAATGCCATGTACTTAGGGGTCATGATAGCTTCATGATTCACAGTTATGATGAAGTCACAATGCGTTTTGAATGTCATGATGATTTTGTAATATCTCAAACACATATCCAATTTCAATTGCTATTTCACAATGTGCATATAAGTTCACAGAAGGAGCTTGAAGTCCTAATGGACATGATTTTTTTTTAATGTTATGAGGTCATATTAGGTTTGTGAATACACAATGGGACAGTGATATCACCATGACAATGTCAACTCACTACATCATGTCAAAATAAATATTGTTTTGGTGTCAAAATTAGTTGATGATGCCACATTGGTGATGTTCTCACAAAAGATTGGTGATATCACAATGTGTTGGGCATGTCACAATGACATGATGGTTCTCAATTGTCTTTAACTTACAATGAGTATATGAGTTCACAAAGGGACTGTGGTTTCTCCAGAAGTATGTGTTGTCACAAATATATTGAAATCTTAAACGGTTTGTAATGTCAGAATTTGGCACAATGGTTATGACATCTGGCAGTGTGATGTCACCATCGTCATGATGTCACTGGGAATTTGTGATATCAAATGTCATATGTGAAATCTAATGAGGTCGACAACAGATTATGAGAACAAAAAGGTCTAAGGTATCAGAATTGCAGCATGTCACAAAAGTTATGACAGGTTATGTTTGTGATGTTATGGTGGGTTAGTGATCTCACAATGGCAACGTGATGTACAAAGGGATTGTGATGTCACAATGGTTATGAGTTCATGATTTGTTTATGATATCAACCTACATGCCACATTTGAAATAGAATGAAATCACAGAAAAGGCATTCATAATGTGTCTAGGATGTCACCATGACAATGTGAATTTATAAATCTATCATATCATTTTAGTTTTGTGATTTCACAATGAGCAGATGGTGTCACAATAACAATGTGATTTCACAACTGTGATGAACTCACAAACAGTTTTTGATGTTAAAATGTCATGTCTGATTCTCTATTGTCAATATTTCACAGTGGGGATTTGGGTACACAAAGGGACAGTGATGTTACAAAGCTATGTATTTTTTCAAAGGTTATAACAGGCCATAGTAGATTTGGGACGTCACAATATTATTATGGTGTCAAAACAGCAATGTAATTTCACAATGTGTTTGTGATGTCACAGTGGTGATGAGGTCACAATGGGTTAGTTATGCCACAAGTTTGTAATACAATTATTTTTCCATTTTCAATTGCTAATAGTTCACCATGAGGACACTGTAATATCCAGCAGTGCTGCTATAATCCACAGGAAGAGATAGTCATCATGGCCTCCTGGTCTAGACCACTGGACAGGGAAGTACATGCAGCTGGAGGGGGCAGGACATGCTGCTGTAGGAGATAGGATATCATGCCGCACATGGTGAGCTGCTAAGAAGTGATTGGG
Source organism: Dipodomys spectabilis (assembly GCF_019054845.1). Lineage (NCBI taxonomy): Eukaryota > Metazoa > Chordata > Mammalia > Rodentia > Heteromyidae > Dipodomys > Dipodomys spectabilis. Next base: position 8,926 of record NW_024872229.1, read on the forward strand.
CATTGATATTTGGGAAGTGATGATTGAAAACTGTTATGCAGGAAACATATTGCAGTGGGGGAAGAGTACAGCCTATATATAGGCTGCATGTTCAGAGCAACAGAAGGAGAGAGATAAAGTGGAAAGTCCTGGAAGGAAATAAGTGATGAGACTGCAGGAGGGTAAAGAACTAAGAGGATAGGAAATTGAGGGAGAGCAGGAGGTAAAGGATGGCAACTGGCCACCTGGACAAGGCAGGGCAGGCCTGTCAAGAGTAGAGCAGCCTGAAGAAAAGAATGGAATGGTGGAAGGAAAAAATGAAAAGACTTGAAAGGTAGGACAGGTATGTAGAGAAAGAGGATGAAGAGAAAGAAAAAAAGCCTTGTCCTTTGAAGTGTGGAGCTTTGGAAATCATTATTTTGGGGATTGGTTGCTTGCAGACCAGTTAACTAATGGCTGGGCAGCTCTTTGGAGGTATGAGGGTTCATGGCTGAGGCTACATTTAGCTCTAGGAATCCAGCCCAGGTCAAGGTAGTCGCTTGTTTCAAAATTTATGAGGACAAGACAGTTTTGTGATGCTACATTCCATTAATGAGATCACAATGTCAATATGAGGTCACAAAGGGATTGTAATGTCACAATAGTGATGTGGTCACAATGGGTTTCTGAAATCAACCTATAAGCCACATTTGAGATAGAATGAAATCACAGAATAGGCAATCACATTGTCTTTATGACCTCACAATTGAAATGTGATGTCATAATATTATGATGCCATTGTCATTTTGGGATGTTACAATGAGCTGATGATATCATAACAACAATGTGATCTCACTCTGGAGATGATGTCACAAAGCGTTTGTAATGGTACTAAGTCATGTCTGATGTCAGTTGTCCTTTGTTCACAATGACATGGTTACCCAAAGGGACTGTGATGTCACAAACACCATTTTTTCAAAGGTGCTAAGAGGGTACAACATGTTTGGGATGTTACAAGGTGCTATGAGGGTACAACATGTTTGGGATGTTACAAGGTGATCACGATATCACTGTGGCAGTGTGATATCACAATGTGTTTGTGATGTCAGTGGTGATAAGGTCACACTTGGATAGTGATGTCACACTGAATTTGTAATATCACAATTACATGTCCAATTTCATTCTACTAGATCACAATGAAGATACGAGTTCACATAAGGAGCTAGAATTGAGAAAGGCCATGAATTTTTAAAAATATTATGATGACATAATGGGTTGGTGAAAATGCAATGGGACAGAGCTATCCTATTGGCAATTTGATGTTACCATTACATGAGATAGTATTGTTTTGAAATCATAAATAGTAGGTGATGAGGTCACATAGGTTTGTGATTTCACAATGGGATGGGTTTGTCACAATCTCATGCCAGATCTCTAATTGACAATGAATAAGTTCACAAGGGATAATGATGTATTCAAAGGCATATGTTGGCACAAGTGTAATGAGTCTTAACAGGTTTGTGATGTCACAAAGTGACTCAATTGTCATGACATCTGGCAGTGTGATGTCACAGTGGTCATGATGTCACAGTGGAATTCTGATATCACATGTCATACCTGAAGTATTAGGATTTAAACAATTTAGGAACACAGAAAGGCCAAAGAGATCACACTGGCAACATGTCAAAAATTTATGAGGATAGGACAGTTTTGTGATGTCACAGTGGGTCAGTGACACCATAATGGCAATGTGGTGTCATCAAGGTAGTTTGATGTCAGAATAGTTATGTGATCACAATGTATTTTTTATATTAACCCAATCTGCCACATTTGACATAGAATGAAATCACAGAATAGGCATTCCAATGTATCTGTGGCATCACAATGACAATGTGATGCCATAATGTTATGATGTCATTGTTTTATGATTTCACAGAGGCTGATGCTGTCATAATGACAATGTGGTGTTACACTGGTGATGCTGTTACAAAGCTTTTGCGATGGTAAAATAGCATGTCTGATCTCAATTGTCATTAGCTCAAAATGAGGATATGGGTACACAAAGGGCCTGTGATGTCACAAAGGCCATGCTTTCTTTCAAAACTTCTGTCATAATAAGCTTGGGATGTCACAATGTGAGCATGGTATCACAATGGCAATGTGATATCACAATGAGTTTTTGATGTCACCTCGGTGATGAGGTCACGATGGGTTAGTGATGTAATATAACAATGACATATGCAATTTCAGTTTCTTCTAATTGACTATGAGGATACTGTAATAACCAGTGAGGCCAGAATTATCTGTGGGAGCTGATAATCATTGTAAATTCTTGGTCTGGCCCACCGTAGAGTGTGGGGAATGCCGCCAAAGGTGGAGGTGTCAAGCCTCACAAGATGAGCTGTAAAGAAGTGATTGAGCATTGGGCAGTTTGGGAAGTGATGGGTGAAAACTGTGAGGCAGGAGACCCGTTGGAGTGAGGAAGGGTACAACTTATATATAGGTTGCATTTTCAGAGCATTGGAAGGGGAGATAAAAATGGGAGCTACCCAGATGTAAGAAAGTGGTGAGACCGCAGGAAGGGAAAATCCTGTGAAGAGAGGAAGTTGAGGGAGAGCAGAAGGTTGGCAAATGATCACTGGGGCAGAGTAGGGCAGGCCTGTGGAAATTGGAGAGGCCTGAAGAGAAGGAAGTGGTGGAAGGGCAAGAGGGAATGACCAGGAAGGAAGGAGAGGTCTGTAGCGAAGAAGGGAGGAATGGGAAAGTAAAAAGCCTTGGAGTTCATAATATTTTAGCTGATGGTTTGCAGACCAATTAAGAAAGGGTGGGGCTGCCCATTGGAGGTCTGATGTTTGGTAGTCAAGGATTCTCTTGGACCTGGGTATCCAGTCCAGGATAAGGTAATCACAGCCCCCTCTCAAGTGTAAATTGGTTTATTATATTAAATGTAACTCACTGGTTTGTCTCCTTGCCTAAGAGGTCATATGTACACGAGTTCACAGAAAGAGCTTGAAGTCCTAAAGGCCATGAATTTTCTAAGATGTGATGTGGCCATTATAGGTTTGTAAAAACACATGGGACACTGATATCCCAACAGCAATGCCAAATATCATGTCAAAATTATGCTTTGATTCCACAGTTACTTTTTGATGCCATTCTCATGATGAGGTCACAATAAGTTTGTGAGGTCACAATGGGTTCTTGATGTCAGAGTGGCATGACAGATCTCAATTGTCATTAATTGGCAATGAATATATGAGTTCAAAAAGGGACTGTAATGTCTCCAAAGGAATGTGTTGTCACAAATGTGATGCTGTTCTAACAGGTTTGTGATGTTACAATGTGACACAATGTTCGTGACATCTGGCAGTATGATGACATAAGGCATTTCTGATATTGCATGTCATACCAGAAATATGAGATTGAAAACAGATGAGCTCACAAAGGGCCTATTATATGACAATGACTGCATGTCACAAAACTTATAAGGACAGAACTGGTTTGTGATGACACAGCAGGTTAATGATATCACAATGGCAATGTGATGTCACAAAGGATTGTGATATCACAATGGTTATATGGTCAAAATGGTTTCTGAAATAGAATGAATTCACAGAATAGGCCTTCACACTTACGTCTCTGATGTAACAATGTCACTGTGATTCATAATGCTATCATGCCATTGTCATTTGGTGATGTCACAATGACCTGATGGTGTCATAATGACAATTTGTTGTCACTGCTGATTTATGATGTTACAATGGTTAGGTTATGAGGTCACATTATGTTTCTGATAACACATGTCAAATTTGAAATAGATTGAAAAAGCCGGGCGCCGGTAGCTTACACCTGTAAGCCTAGCTCAGGAGGCTGAAATCTGAAAATCTCAGTTCAAAGCCAGCTCAGGCAAGAAAGTCCATGAGACTCTTATCTTCAATAAAAATCACTAGAAAACCAGAAGTGGCGCTCTGGCTCAAGAAATAGAGCGCTTGCCTAGAGCTGAAGAGCAGGGGCAGCACTCAAGCCTAGTGTTCAAGCCCCATGACCAACAACAGAAAAAAGATTAAAAAGAGGCATTAACAATCTGTCTATAACACCATATCACAATGACAATGTGATCTCATAATGTTATCTTTTCATTGTAGTTTTGTGATGTCAGTAGTAGTTGATGCTGTCATAATGACAATGTAATGTCACACTGTTGATGTTGTAAAGGGTTCGTGATATTACAATGGCATGTCTGATATCAATTGTCTGTTCATATGAGGGTATAGTTACACAAAGGGACTGTGATGTCACAAAGGCCATGTGTTTATTTCAAAGGTGCTAAGAGGTCCTAATACGTTTGGGATGTCACAATGTGATAGTGATTGTCAAATGGCAATGAAAGCTCACAATGGGTTTGTGATGACTCGTTGGTGATGAAATCAAATAGTTTTGGGAAGTCACATCTCATAATCACATGTCCAATTTCAGTTGCTACTATTTCACAATGAGGATATGAGTTCACAGAAGACTGAAGCATAAAAGGCAATGAAATTTCTAAAATGCTATGAAGACATACTAGATTTTTGAAAACACAATGAAACAGTGATATCACAATGGCAATGTTATGTTGCAATATGATGACTTAATATTAAGTTTTGATATCACAGTTGGTGATGTCACACTGGTGATGAATTTACAAGAAGTGTATGATATCATAATGGATTGGTGATATCAAAATGACACATCTGATCTCAATTGTCATTAACTCACAATGAGTATATGAACTCACAGAGGGACTGTGATTTCTCCAAAGACGTTCATTGTCACAAAAGTGATGAAGTCCTAACAAGTGTGTGTTGTCAGAATGTGACAAAATGCTCATAACATCTATCAGTGTGATGTCACCATGATCTAGATCTCACATTTCATACCTCGATTGGGTTTGAGAGGATAGGAATTTCACAGTGGGTTAGTGTTATCACTATGGAAATGTGGGGTCACAAAGGGATTGTGCTATCGCAATGGCTATTAGATCACAATGTGTTTCTACTATAATAGGTTTGTGCTGTCAGAATTGGTTGAAAATGTCACAATGGCATGCCAAATCTCAAATATCATTAATTCACAATGAAGATATGAGTTCACAAAGGGACTGTGTTGTCTCCAAAGTCATGTGTTGGCACAAATGTGATAAAGTCCTAACAGATTTGTGAGTTCACAATGTAACTCCATGGTCTTGATGTCTATCAATGTGATGCCACAATGTTCATGATGTCAAAGTCAATTCGTGATATCATAAGTCATACCTGAATTATTATGTTTGAAAACAGATTATAAGCTTACTAAAGGCCTATAAATGCCTAAAATAGCCTAATGGCAGCATATCATGGTCTTTGGAGTTTAAGATTCTTCCTTTGAAATTGTATCTTCATTGTGAACTAATAGAAATTGAAATTGGACATGTCATTGTGATATTACAAACTCATAGTGACACCACAAACTCATTGTGACCTCATCACCACACTGACATCCTAAACCCATTGTGACATCACATTGTTGTTGTTCCTTCACAATCACATTGAGACATCATAAAGCTATTGTGAACTCTTAGCACCTTTAGAAAAACACATGACCTCTGTGGCATCACAGACCATTTGTGTATCCATATACTCATAGTGAACTAATGAAAATTTTGATCACACATAGCATTGTATCATCACAAATACTTTGTGAAATAATTATGATTGTGAAATCACATTTTCATCATGACACCACCATCTCATTGTGACATCACTAAACCCCAATGACACCATACCATTTTTTTTCTTCTGTGCATTTTTTAATATAAGTATAGTGTACAGAGGGATTACAGTTACATGAGCAAGGTAATGGGTACATATCCTATCAAACATTGCTGCCTTGACATCACATTTTCATTTTGATGTCATAGACCCATTGTGAATGCTTATTCTTTGATTTCATTCTATTCCAAATGTGCCATGTGGGTTGATATCAGGAAACCATTGTGAACTCATAACCTTTGTGACATCAAAATCTCTTTGTCACAACACATTGCATTTGTTATATCACTAACCCACTGAGATATCAAATACCTCTCCTGCCCTCATAATTTTTGTGACATGCCATTGTGATATCTTAGGCCCATTGTGAGTTGAAAATCTGTGTTTGACCTCATATTTCAGATATGATATGAAATAGCTAAAATCCAGTGTAACATCATGATATCACACTGCTGGACATCATAACCATTCTGTCACTTTGTGACATCTCAGACCTGTTAGTTCTTCACCTTTTTGATTACATATACTTTGGGGACATCAGAATCCCTTCCCAAACCCATATACTCCTGGTGAGTTAATGACAATTGAGGTCCCACATGCCATTGTGACATCACCAATCCCGTGGGACATCTCAAATCTATAACAACCTCCTCATCAGTATGGCATCACCAATTGTGACATCAAAATATTATTATATTATGATGTTGAGACATCACATTGTCATTGTGAAATCACTGTCCAATTGGATTTTCACATAGCATGACCTCATACTATGAAGCTTCTTCTATCACCTGGTATCCACATATTGAATTATGAGTAATAGAAATTAGATATATCATGCTGATATTACAAACAAATTGTGACATCACAAAACCATTGTGACCTCATCACCACTGTGACGTCAAAAACCCAATGGGACATCTCATTTTTACTGTGACATTATGGATGACAGTGTGCCATCCCAAACCTATAATGACCTCTAACCACTTTTGAAAACACAAATGGCCTCTGTGACATCACAGAACCTTTTTGTATCCACATCCTCATGGGGAACAAATGAAAAGTGACATCAGACATATCATTGAAACATCCTTTCTGACATCATTATAATTGTGACATCATGTTGCATTTTAACACCATCAGCTCATTTTGACATGTAAAACTACAATGACATCATAGCATTGTAAAATCACATTATCATTTAATGTCATAGACACGTTGTGTTTGCCTATTATATTATTTGATTCTATTTCTAATGTGGCATGTCAGTTGATATCAGAAACCCATTTTGGGTTCATGACCATTGTGATATCATGATGCCTTAGTAGCATCACATTACCATTGTGATGTAACATTGCCAAATTGATGTCACAAAGGGATTTTGATGTGACAATGGTTATGCTATCACAATGAGTTTCTGATATCAACCCACATGCCACATTTCAAATACAATGAAATCACAGATTAGGCATTCATAATGTGACTATGATGTCACAATGACATAACGGCAAATGGTATAATGTCATTGTCATTTTGTGATGTCACCATAAGATAAAGATGTCATAACAACAATGTGATGTCACACTGGTTATGTTGTCACACAGGGTTTATAATGTTATAATGGTTATGAGGTGACAATGTGTTTCTGATATCACTGATATGCCACCTTTGAAATAGAATGAAATCACAGGATATACATTCACAATGTGTCTATGACAGCAAAATGGAAATGTGATGTCATAATGCTATGATATCACTGCAGCTTGGTGATGTCACAATGAACGATGGTGTCATAATGACAGTCTGATGTCACACTGGTGATGATATCACAAAGGGTTTGTGATATCACAATGGCATGACAGATCTTAATTCCCATTAGTTTATAGTGAGAACATGAGAATGAAGTCATAATGACATACACAACAAGCCATGTTTTATTGTCAAAAGTACTAAAGTTCCTAACAGGTTTCAGTTGTCAAAGTGTTAATATAAAAATTGGATAGTGATGTCAAAACTAGTTTGTAATATTACATCTTATTTCAAATTTCAATTAAGTTAACTGATACAAGTTCACAGAAGGAGCTTGATATCCCAAAGGCCATTAATTTTCTAAGATGTGATGAAGTCAAAATAGGTTTGTGAGAGCATGATGGTACAGTAATATCACAATTGCAATATGATGTCAAATTCTAATGTCATAAGAGTGCTGTTTTGTCACAATTAGTTGTTGATGCCATGAGTGATGACTTCAAAATAGTTTTGTGATGTTGCAGTAGATTGGTGATGTGACAATAGCATTCCAGACCTCAATTGTCATTAACTCACAATGAGCATATGAGTTTAGAATGGGATTATGAGGTTTCC
>NW_024872230.1:0-20949 GCF_019054845.1 Dipodomys spectabilis
CTCAGTTGAGAAGCCAATGTCATGGAGAAATCATCTGAGACTTGGGCCTTTTGGGACAGTACAGGCTTGCAGTTAAAGAAGGAAAATAATAATTTTATCCATTCATCTTTATTTTTTATGGGTCATGGTGTTTGAAATCAGGACCTAGGCACTGTCCATGGGCTTTATTGCTCAAGGCTAATGCAGTGCCACTTTGAGCTATAGCTCGATTTCTGGTTTTCTGCTGGTTAATTGAAGATAAGACTCTCATGGACTTTCTTACCTAGGCTGGTTTGAACCACAACCCTTAGATCTTAGTCTCCTGAGCATCAAGTATTAGAAACTTGAGTCACCAGCATTCGGCATAACTAAAACTTTTGAACTTATGGGTGGAAGTGGATGTTGCTCAGTGTCAGAGTATTTGTCTAGTATGTGTGAGTTCCTGGGTTCCACGGAGAGGAGGAGAGAGGGAGGGAGAGAATGAGAATAAGAGGGAGAGGGAGAGAAGGTGGGGCCCAGAGTGAAAGGGAGGAGGAGACATGCAAATGGAAAGGGAAGGAAAAAATGGAAGAAAGACAAAGGAAATAAAACATAGTAGCGGAAAATTTATCTGAACTCTAAAAGGGGGAAATCATTCAAAAACAGATTTCAAAATATAAAACAAAATATGTATAGTATGCTCCAGATTAAATTAACCTAGTGATGGATTTAAAACAAGGCCCAGCCCATCATTACTTTTAATTACAAACATAAAATTAGTGTTTCAGGAGGCAGGTGCCAATGGCTCACATCTGTAATCCTAGCTCCTCTATAGACTGAGAGGAGAAGGATTTCAGTTTGAAGCTAACCTCGTAAGAAAAATCTTCAAGGCACCATGCATAAAATAACAAGGAAAAGGTTAGGAGCATGACGCAAGAGGAAGCAAACAATCTGGCAGTGAGCAAGCTAAACGAGTGGGAAATCCTCAGTTCAATCCCCAGGAGTACCAAAAGAAAAAAATACAATTACCACTTCTATGAGAATTCAGGAATCATATACTCAGAAACAGAATCCATATTGAGCATCCCACATTCTAGATTTCATTAAATGCCCCAAGATATGGGGACCCAAGAATTCTAATTTTAATCCACTCAAGTTCTCTGTTAGAGAAGCCTTATTTTTTCCTGTTAGTCACATCCTATTTGACCTAGAGTAGCTCCTCACCTCACCTCTCTGGGCCTGAGTTTTCTAGCTCCCAAACTGGGATATGATTCTCAGTCTCACAGAGTTTCTGTGAGGGTTAATTGAGACGTGTTTACCTCGGGGAGTGATTGCTGACAAATAACCAAGATGCTACCTACCATGGTAATCATCAGATGTCATCACTTTCTCCTTCCCATTGATATGTGAGGTGAGCAGGGTCTCACATAGACAATCCCTGCCCACACTTCCTGAAGATGACTGCTTAGGTATGGATTCCAGAAAGCACTGAAAATTTGTTATGAGACAATTATCCTGAATATGGTAATGAATACCTGCAATCCCTGCTAGATGAGTTGTAGAGAACTAACCTAGCAAATTGAAGGTCCTGGGGTCAATCCCCAGAAACACACACACACACACACACTCTCACACACACACACACACACACACACACACACCACACACCACACACACACACACACACACCACACATTATAAACAATGAGATCTGAAAATCAATGAGAAATTAGATAAATATTGATAGAAATTCGGTTGTAAATATACTATTTAATCCAAATGACTTTAATGACCAAAATAAATGAGAATGTAACAAATGTAATCTAGGTCTTAAAACCTCATACCGAAGATCTTAAAATGTGTTGGGTTGTTACTGAGAGAAACCAGAACTTCTTATTTTGTCTTGAATAGGTTGTTTTAGTATAATAGTGGGCCTATTTATCTTTTTATTTCCTTTGCTTTAGTTATTTTCTTTTCTTATAAGGTCTTTATTTTTGCACTGACTGACTTCTAATCTCTATCATCTTGCTTCTCAAATAGCTAGGGTAACAGTCATATACCATCATGTTCAACCTCTTTTTGAAATGAGGTCTCTTGTTAAATTTTGTCCAGGGCTGGCATTGAACATCCCCAAATCCACCTCTCAAATTGCTGGGAGTATAGACATGTGCCACTATGTCTGTTTGGCTCATTTATCACTAGTCATGGAGATAGGTAGGTGATACATATATGTACAATATTCTGTGTTCCATTTCCTATATTGCAACCATCCAATCAATAAGTAGAAACAAAAATAAGATTTAAAAAAACAAAGTCATATGTTTCTGAAAAGGTAATAGTAAATAACTCCTTAAGAGCTACAAATCTATGCTGTGTGTCAATGGCTCATGCTTATAATCCAAGGTACTCAGGAGGCTGAGATCTGAGAATTACAGATCAAAGCCAAACTAGGCAGTAGGTAAAATTCTTATTTCCAGTTAACCACCAAAAAGTTGGAAATGGAGCTGTGGCACAAGTAGAAGATCACTAGCTTAGAGCACAGTAGCTTAGTGATGGTGCCTAAGACCTGAGTTCAAGCCTTATGACTGGCACACACACAAAAGAATCTTACAGATCTAGTGCTTTATAAAATCTCAGCAGAGGAAAAAGAGAACAATTGGGGTCAATTGGAACCTGTTCAGAGACTTTGTTAGCAACCATTTCTTGTTGAATATCAGGTGGGAGTACAACGTGCTATGTTGTCCTCAGTGCTTCCACATTGTTCCACTACAGCTGGTGTCTTAGCAGGCAGGACCCTTGATCCCTGGGAGCCTTGACCCCGTATGGCAGCACAGGCATATTTTTAACTTAGAACTAAATCCATGTCATGCAGGGTCTGTCTGGGATTCAGATGACAATATGCATCTTGATTTATGCTTTGACATATTCATGTTCTTGTCTTCTGTGTGAAACTGGAGCCTAATGAATGGAAAGAATCCCAGCAGGAAAGGAAGGCATAAAGCAATCCTTGAGATGGATCAGATTTGCTTTACCTAAGTTTTTGGGTAAAGGGTGTTACTTTTCCTAGAGTTTCAAAACCAATAGACCTGCCCAGGCCCCTGGTGACCTTGGAGCCTCCTTGTCCAGTCCAGTATGTTTGAGCGTCAATCCTCAGTTTGCACCACCGCAGCTGTCTGAAGGTTGGCTTCAGGATCCCCCACTTTTCCCTGCTCTGTGCATGCTAATTGAGCTACCCATGAGTGCATGAGTTCCAAAGGTTGCAGTGACCATGCTGTAGCCCTTCAGGTTTCAGGCTGCGACTGTAGCCACTGTTGCAGCCTTCCCTACTTTTACTGCGGCCTCCTTTTTGGCTGCTCACCCTCATCCCTGGCCTGTCAGTGCCCAAAAGGTCCTCTAGGAGAACCCCTCCACCCATGTAACAAATGTACACTGGACTTCCAATGACTCCTGGTGGTCAATTGGACCTACATGATCACAAGAAGAGCCTGACTATGTTACACACAGACATGAAGAACTAATATGATGGCTTGACCTGCAAGGCCTCTGAAAATGGAGGTTTGACCCCCATAAATTTTGCTTCACTGTGAATTTTATATTTTCACACTGAACAATGTATAATTTCCTTGTGCTTCCTTTATTAGGTTTTGTCTTACATTTTCTAAAGCATTATTCTAGCACAGGATGATACATGTCTCCAGTGAAGGCACCATCAGACACAAGAGGAAAAGGATGTGGGACATAGAGTATCCCTCCTTTCCAGAAGTGTCCACCGTGGTAAGAAGAGCAAATCTTAGGACAGTGGGCACAGAGGCTTCCTCCTACTCTAAAGCATGGCTCACGTGTGGAGAGAATTTCAGAACACCTCTGAAACTTTGCCAACAGTTGCCTAAAGTCAGCTATTACCAAACAGGATATTGAATTAGCTCCATGACCAAAGAAAGAATCAACCATATCTAGTACATTGAGCTCACAAGTATAGCATGGTGTTCCAGTGAAATGATCGCTCAGATGAAGACAGGACACTGTCTAAAATACAGAGAAAGAATGAGAATGACACTGGAATAGGCAGGAATACTTAGTGTGCAAAAGAGGGGAACAAAGGAGATTAATTACAATTGATTGACTGGGAAATGGGCAGTGATAGAGAAGAAGCTAGTAAAGGCAATGAATGTGAAGGTGGAGAGGGTGCCATGGAAATCCCAGATGGTGATTCTTGTGCAAGTAGTTATTCTTTGGCAAGTGATGATAGGATACCTGAGCCTCATAAGGGAAAACCTGGCTTTATTGCCTAGCTGGACTGAAAGTGAATAAATGCCCCTGCCTCAGTTTCCTGAGTTCTGGGATTACAGTCATGCACTACCACATTTATGTTTGAAACATTTAACTTACTTTCATGCTTGATTATTTGTTTTTCACCTTTGACTTTGATAGTCTTACATCTACATTTCTGGACCTTGGCATGAACATGTGTCGGTTAAGATATAAGGAAAGAATAGTAAATCCAACAGCTTCCCATACTGAAACACCTACCTTGGGTATCTTTGAACTCACTGTGCTCATCTTACCTGTGTGGAGACTGTCCATTCTGCTCTGCTACTTGAGAGGACTGCCAGATTCTCAGCTGTGTACTAGAGGAACACAGAGGTGAAGGATTTAGGATGGCAATGTGAACAAAGAAATTTACTTCACTGAAACATCTGTCATTTACCTTATTTTTGCGTGTCATTTTACCTTGCTCAGAGTTTATATTCTTTTTATGGTATGATGAAAAAATAACATTTATTTTCCTCAGCATTTAAGTTTCTTGTTTGTTTTCATTGAGTCAAACTTCTGAGAAAGAACAACTAACCTCATGCAAATTTCCAGAAATGGATGTTTTTGTTATCGTATTCCCTTGTAAGAAAATAATTCTTGGTCTGGAAAGTCAGGAAATAGAAATAGATTAAAATTTTAAACAAGACACGTTTATTTGTGCTGACAGTAGGCTTTGGATTTTTAGTTGCTAAAATGTATGTGACTATGTTCAGTCTGGTCCACTCAGATGAGAGCATGCTTCTTTACTAAGTTATTGACAACTGAAAACTTTTGAAGTTTTTATTTTCTTGTCAGACCATTAAACATTTCTTCAGAGAACATGAAAGTCATACTATTTTCCTCTTCATAGAGTCCACTGTGCTTCAGGTAATTCAGCTGTAACCCTTAGCACAAAATCTGGTGTACTGGCTTCTGGATTTATTGGAGCAGCCTAGCTGCCACAAATAAGGGAAACTATGCATCCTATGTTCTCTGAGTCTGGATTACTTCCCTTAATGTAATGCTTTTCCAGTCTTTCCATTTAGTTACAAATTTTAGTCTATAGTACTCTGTGATGGATGAATGGGATTTCTGTGTGTGTGTGTGTTTATACATACATTCATACACACACACACACACACATATATACATATATATATATATATATATATGTAAACTTATACGTATATACCATATTAGAGGGTTATCTGGGTATTGGAAAGTGAGAGACATGAGTCTTATCACCCTGTCCATGGGCAGTGACATGAGCTCTTGGGGCAAGAGTCCTGAGCCTTGTTACTCTTGTGCATGGCCTGAGGTGGCAACATTTGCTCAGCTATGAGGCATAGAAAGAGGATGTTTTTCTCCAACTTTAAGCTAGATACTGAGATCAGCTATCTCAAACCACATGACTTCTAGTGTAGTAATCCAACTAAAGATTCAAAGAAACTATTTTATTTTATTTTATTTTATAGTCCTGGGTCCCTAACTCTCACCAGGTCACTGTCCCTGAGCCCCTTTTTGCTCAAGGCAAGCACTCTACCACTTGAGCCAAAGTGCCGCTTCTCACTTTTGGGGAGATTATGTGGAGATAATAATCTCATGGATTTTTCTGCCTGTGTAGGCTTCAAATAGCAATCCACAGATTTCAGCCTCCTGAGTACCTAGGTTCACAGGCATGAGCCACTGGTGCATAGCTAGAAACTAAATAATGAAAATATCCATTATCTACTACCTCCCATCTTTGGAAATATGTTCTAGCATGTTCTCATCAGATCAATGTTAAACTACTAGTCACTAAGAAAATAATTCTTGACACACTCATTACTACAAATCAAAAGAAATCATTGAACTAAGCTCCTCAATATGACATGACACTGTTTAACTCTTACACATAATCCCCCCAATTTATCTCATTCTTGGATCTTCAAACCACCTTCTAATAAATATGAAAATTTGTATGTGTAAAAGTGAGTGCATGATTTGAAAAGAAAGTTAATAAATATTTTCCTATGACAAGAAAATAGAAACTAGAGTTGGGAATGTGGTTTAGTAATAGAGTGTTTGCCTAGCATGCATAAAGCCCTGGGTTTGATTCCTCAGTACTACATCAAAGCCAGAAGTGGTGCTGTGGCTCAAGTGTTAGAGCACTAGCCTTGAACAATAGAAGCTCAAGAACACTGCCAATGCACTGAGGTCAAGCTCCTGGACTGGCAAAAACAAACAGGACTGGAATAAAATAGGAACTATTAATCATTTTTATTAGTATTGTGAAAATACCATACGGATGGGTTACAATTGCATAGGCAAGATAGTGAGTACATTTCTTATCAAGCATTGTTGCCTCCTCCTTTGTTTCCCCATACCATCCATTCCACTCTCAACCCTGCCAACCCCACACACCCTATACCACCACCTCCGCACCCCTCACCCCCCACCTCGCCTAAGTTGTAAAGTTCGTTTTTCAACATAACTTTTTGTACATCTCATTGTTGTAATGGGTCCACCTGTAATCCTATTTAAACAGTGTGTTTATTCCCTTCCCCTCCACAAATTATATCAATATCAAATAGAGTGAAAGCAGGGCTTATAGCCTGGGGAAGGTACATACAAAGCAACAAAGAAATAATCTTATAAATATGTTGGAAACAATCGCAAGAAAAAAAAAAAAAACATTTGAACCCTTATCTTGGGGTTCATTTCACCTAGCATCAACTTGTCTGACACTTTCTGTTTGTCTCAGACATATACTAGTTATTACAAATAAAGGAAAACATGGGATCTATGTTTCTTTGGGCCTGGCTTACTTCACTTAATATAAAGTTTTCCAAGTCTTTCCAATTCTTAAAAAAATAGGGCAATGTCATTCTTTCTGATGGAGGCATAGAATTCCATTATTTATATATATATATAATATATTATATAATATATATACTATATATATTATATACATCAGGTTTTCTTGATCATTCATATACTGAGGGGCATCTGGGTTGGTTCCATATTTTAGCTATTGTAAATAAGGCTGCAATAAACATAGTTGTTCTGGAAGCTTTAGTATGGTCTTGTTTGTGATCATTTGGGTAAATGCCTAAAAGTGGGATTACTGGGTCACAAGGGAGCTCTATGTGGAGTCTTTTGAGTAACCTCCATACTACTTTCCAAAGTGGTTGAACAAGTTTACACTCCCACCAACAATGCAGTAAGGTTCCCTTCTGTCCAAATCCCCTCCAGCAACTGTTGTTATTAGAGTTCTTGATTATAGCCATTCTAACTGGGGTGAGGTGGAATATCAATGTTGTTTTGATTTGCATTTCTTTTATGGCTAGGTTGAGCATTTCTTCAAGTGTCTATTGGCCATCCTTCTTTCCTCTTCAGAGAAATTTCTCTTTAAGTCTTTAGCCCACTTATTTATTGAGCAGTTGTTTCTTTGAAGATTTGTTGTTGGGGGATTTAATTTTTTGAGTTCCAGGTATATTTTTGATATGAGACCCTCATCTGTTTTATGGCTAGTGAAAATTTTCTCCCAATCCATGGGCTTTCTATTGATCTTGCTAGCTATGTTCTTTGCCATGCAGAAGCTCTGCTTCTTCAAGCAATCCCATTTGTCCAACCTTTCTTTGATATGTTGTGTCTCTGGGTCCCTATTAAGAAAATTTGGACCTGGGCCAAGGAGACCTAGTGTTTCTCCTATTCTGTCCTATAATGTTTTCAGAATGTCTACTTTGACTTTGAGGTCTTCAATCCATTTGGAGTTGATTCTGGTGCAGTGAGATATATAAGTTTCTAGCTTTAGTTTTCTACAAGTGATTAATCAGTTTTGCAGCACTATTTACTGTAGAAGATTTCTTTCTTCCATTCTATGTTTTTAGCTCCCTTATCGAAGAGTAGATGGCTTTAGGTCTATGGGTTCATTTCTGGGTTTCCATTCTATTCCATTGGTCCTGAGGTCTGTTTTTGTGCCAGTACCAAGCTGTTTTGATTACTATGGCTTTGTAGTAGAGTTTAAAATTTGGTATTGATATTCCTCCAGCACTGTTTTATTCTGTTAAGGATCGTTTTTGCTATTCTGGGTCTTTTATTGTTCCATATGAATTTTTGGATTGCCTCTTCTATTTCCTTGAAGAATGAGGATGGAATATTGATAGGTATTGCATTGAATTGTAGATATCCTTGGGAAGTGTTGCCATTTTTACGATGTTGATCCTTCCAATCCATGAGCATGGGAGGTTTTGCCACTTTCTAAGTTCTGTTTTGATTTCCTTTTTCAGATTTTTAATGATTTCATCATAGAGGTCCTTCACTTCTTTCGTAAAGTTAATTCCTAGGTATTTTATTTTTTGTGGGGCTATTATGAACAGAGTTGCTTTTCTGATTTCAGCCATACTTTTCTAATTGTTGATGTTTGAGGGTTAATTTAATACCCTGCTACTTTGCTAAAGTTTTGAATCAGCTTGAGTATTTTCGAGTGGTGTCCGTGATTCTTGAAATAAAAGATCATGTTATCTGCAAAGATGGAGAGTTTTACTTCATCTTTCCCTATTTGGATCCCTTTTATGTTTTCATCTTGTCTTATTGCTGTAGGTAGGCATTCTAATACTAAATTGAAGAGACGTGTACAGAGTGGACATCTTTGTCTCATTCCTGAGTTTAGAGGAAATGGGGTTAGTTTTTCACCATTAAGTATAATGCTGGCTGTAGGGTTGTCATATGCAGCCTATATTGTATTGAGGAATGTTCCCTGGTTGCCTAATTTTTCCAGAACCTTCATCATCAAGGGGTGTTGGATCATGTCAAATGCTTTTTCTGCATCTATTGAGATAACCATGTGTTGATGTGATGAATTATATTAGTTGATTTGCATATATAGAACCAGCTTTGCATCCCTGAAATGAATCCTGTTTGATCGGGGTGTATGATTTTTTGGATGCATTGTTGAAGACGATTGGCCAAAATTTTGTTGAGAAGTTTTGCATCAATGTTCATGAAAGAAATGGGCCTATAGGTCTCTGGCTTTGATGAGTCCCTGCCTGGTTTTGGGTTATGATGGCTTCATAGAATGAGTTCGGTAGTGAACTTTTGAAATCTCTTTCAATTTCATTGAAGAGTTGAAGGAGTATTGGTGTGAGCTCTGCTTTGAAGGCCTTGTATAATTCTGCTGTAAATCTATCTAGTCCTGGGTTTTTCTTAGATGGAAGGTCTCTTATTGCTGTTTCTATTTCAATGCTTGATATGGGCCTGTCAAGATGGTTTAATTCATCTTGGTTTAGTTTGGGATGTCGATATCTACTAGGAAAAGGTCCATTTCTGCCAATTTCTCAAACTTATTAGCATAAAGGTTTGAGAAGTATTTTCTTATAATGTTCTGAATCTTGGTTGTTTCTGTGTTGATGTTTCCATTCTAATCCTTGATTTTATTTATTTGGGTATGTTCTCTTCTTTTTCTGATAAGATTTTCTAAGGGTCTGTCAATTTTGTAAATTTTTTTCGAAAAACCAACTCTTTGTTAATTCTTTCTATTTTTTTTTGGATTCTAATTCGTTTAATACTGCTTTAATTTCATAATTTTAATTTTCTTTCTGTCTACTGGATTGAGGTTTATCTTGCTGCTCTTTTTCAAGGATGTTCAGATGTCTCATTCAATATTTGGTTTCTGATCTCTCCAATTTGTTGATGTAGGAACTCAGAGCTATATTCTTGCCTCTGAGTATTGCCTTTGCCGTGTCCCAGAGGAGCTGGTAATTTGTGTGTTCATTTTTGTTGAATATCATGAACATTTGATTTTCCTTTCTAATCTCTTCCATGACCTACTGGTGACTCAACAGTGTGTTGTTCAGCCTCTATGTATTACAGGACTCTCTAAGGTGGCTTTTGGTGTTGGGTTCTAATTTTATTCCATTGTGGTCTGAGAGAATGCAAGGTATATCTTCAATGTTTCTGAATTAAGACAAGTTGGCTTTGTGAAATAAAATGTGGTCTGTTTTGGAAAATGTTCCACGTGCTGTTGAGAAAAACATGTGTTCTGATGCTGCTGGGTGAAATATTCAGTAGATATCTGTTAAATCTAGTGATCTATGAAGTTGTTTAGATCTGCGGTTTGTCTTGAATTTTTGCCAAATTGATCTGTCTAGTGGAGATAGTGGTGTGTTAAAGTCCCCAACAATTAATGCTTTGGATCTATGTGAGGTTTGAGGGAAAGTAATGTTTCTTGCATAAATTTCGTGCTCCGTTGTTTGGTGAATAGATATTTTGAATTGTAACATCCTCCTGGAGTAGAGATCCGCTAATTAGTATTTAGCAACCTTCTTTATCTCTTCTCACTAATTTTAATTTGAAGTCTATTTTATCTGATATTAGGATTGCAACTCCCGCCTGTTTATGGGGGCCGTTCGCTTGGTAGATTTTGTTCCAGCCTTTCACATTAAAAATGTGTTTGTTTTTATGGGAACGGTGTCTCCTGAAGGCAGCAGATAGAAGGATCTTGCTTTTTAATCCAACTAGACAGTCTATTTCACATAATTGGAGAGCTAGCTCCCTTAATATTGAGAGATAAGACTGAGAGGTATTTGGGAGTTCCTGTCATGTTATCCACCTTGGTGGCTGCGAGAGCTGAATTCTTCCTATGGTTCTTGGATTCTCAGTTTGGGTGCGGTTTCTTGGTCTTTATTGTGGTTTTGTTGGTTTTCTATGTGTAGGACATCTTTAAGAATCTTTTTTAGGGCTGGTTTGGTGGAGATATATTGTTTCAATTTTTCTTTGCTATGGAATGTTTTTATTTGACCTTAGGTTATGAAGGAGAGTTTAGCTGGGTACAGTATTCTTGGTTGATAATTGTTTGTCTTTAGGCATGGCATACATCATTCCAGGCTCTTCTTGCTTGGATTTAATCTGCTGAGAAATCTGAGATGATTCTAATTGTTTTGCCTTTATAGGTAATTGATCTTTTCTCCTTAACAGCTTTAAGGATATTTTCCTTGGTGTGAATTGATCCTGTGTGGGTTATAATGTGACAGTGGGATGTCCTGTTCTGGTCTCGTCTATTTGGAGTTCGAAAAGCTTCTTGTATCTGAATAGGCCTATCTTTCTGCATGTTTGGGATGTTCTCTTCTAGGATCCTGTTAATCAAATTTCCTAGACCATTAACTTCTGTCTCTAGGTGCTCCTCTACACTCATTATCCTCAGATTAGGTGTCTCTTAAATCTTGTATTGATCTATAATATTCCTTGGATTTGTCTTGGATGGCTGTATGTTCTTTCTCTATAATATCTAGGATGTCTTCATTAATTGAGATTCTATCTTCTGCATGGTTTAACCTACTGTCAAGACTTTCCACTTTGGTTTTATTTCTTTTCCTTCTAATTCGTCGTCTTTGATGGCTTCAATTTCTTAGTTGGAGCTTTGTTTTAGATCTTGTATGAACTTTTTTACTTCCTTAATTTGTTGTTCAGTGTTTATTCTCAAATCACTTAGTTGATTGGTTATAGTTTCCTTGGACTCCCATTCCTTCTGTTTGTCTCCCTTCAGCATTCCCTTTGTGGTCTCCTTGACTCCTTTCAGCTCTCTGTTTATGGATTCCATGAATGCTTCTACTGATCTTTGTGTATTCTCATCCTGCTCTCTCAATTCCTGTATTACTCTTTGATTAACTTCCTCATGTTCTCACAATTCCTGTAGATCTCTTTGACTGTTCTAAGCCTGCTCACAAAATTCCCGTGTCTCTCTTTGTTCTCAGCCTGTTCATGCAATTCATGTCTTTGTTTTGACTGTTCTCAGCCTGCTCACACAATTACTTTATTTCTCTTTGACTGTTCTCAACCTGCTCACACAATTCCTGTATCAATCTTTGAGTAGCTTCCTCACACTCACGAGATTCCTGTATTAATCTTTGGTTTACCTCCTCTCTCTCCCTGAGTCCCTTACAGGTCTTTAATCTTTTCATTCACAATGTTTACCAGGAGTGTTTGTAGAGCTCTTTGGGAACTGTACACTGGATTATTCATTAACTGTTCTGTCACCTGATTATCATGAGTGGGAGTTGAAATACCCGGACTTACCATTTTTCTTGTTCTTTTCTGGCTTGTTCTGCCCATTTGGTATGAAAGTAACACCAATTTTGTGCTAGAAGACTATTTTAAGGCAAACATCAACCAAAGTCCTGTAGTTGCACAGTCAAAAGCCAGTTGATATAATCTAGTTCAACAGACACAATCTATTCAACATCAAACAACTATGGATTAATGGGCTAAGAACAGCAATGAAGAATTTGGCAAACCAGAAATTATTAGGTTTTGGGAGAAATATGAGGAAAAATAGGATTAGAGGGATATGGAGAGGTAAAAGTAGAGTGATTTAACCAACTCCTAATCTCAGAGAGGGAAATGAATTGGACAGAATGTTAGGAGAGAGATTAAAAAAGGGAAGAAAAAAACAAGAAAAAATGGAAAAACAAAAATTCTTAAAATATTATATATAAAGAGATAATACTGCTATTATCTCTATTGTCTCTATTATCAATACTGCTATTGAAGAATTTAAGCCAAAGAGGTTGAATAATAAATTTCTGGATTAAATGTGTACACAAAGGGGGATAAGGTCTAATAATCGACGATGGAATATATCTGCGGATGAACAGAAAAGCAATTAAGTCACACAAAAAAGAAAGAGAAAAGAATGAAGAAAATAAAGAAAGAAAGCACCAAAAGGTCAATAGAGATAAAAAAAAAAAAGCACACACACATATATACACCTAAAGTAAAAATTATAAGAGGAAAAAACAAGATTAATAAGAAACAATTTTTAAAAAATTAAAAATTAGAAAAAGATCTTTTAATTTTTTTGAGGGGGGACATGGGAAGATCCTGTATCTCCCTTGTGTTCATAACCAGTCTCTTTGTGGAGTCTTTGGTCTGCTTGAAACGTTTGGTTTTCCTGTGGCTTGATTGGTTTCTTTTATTTATTTTTTTGTGGGGGTTCCTGTCGTGGGGTGTGAACTCTGGGCCTGTGTACTGTCCCTCAGCTCTTTAGCTCAAGGCTAGCACACTACAACTTGAGCCACTGTGCCACTTCAGGCTTTTTTTTTTCTTTTTGCTTATGTGGTGCTGGGGAATCGAACCCAGGACCTCATGCATGCAAAGCAAGCGCTCTACCACTGAGCCACCTTCCTGGCCCTTGATTGGTTCCTTTTTATTATTTTATTTTATTGTAAAAATATTGTACAGAGGTGTAATTACATGGGCAAGATATTGAGTACATTTGTTATCAATCATGGTAGCCTCCTCCTTTGTTTCTGCTTCCCATCCCTTCCCATCTTCCCCCCGCCACCCCCACCCAATCCTCCTTCCCCCCCTCCAAAGTTGTAAAGTTCGTTTTTGACATAACGACTTGTACATCTCATTGTTGCAATGGGTCTACCTGTATCCCTATGTAAACGATTTGTTTTTTCCTTCCCCTCTACAAATTATATGGAACCAACCCAGATGCCCCTCAGTAGATAAATGGATCAAGAAAATGTGGTATATACACAATAGAATTCTATATCTCCATGAGAAAGAATGATATTGCCCTATTTGTTAGGAAATGGAAAGACTTGGAAAAAATTGTATTAAGTAAAGTAAGCCAGGCCCAAAGAAACCAGGTCTCATGGTTTCCCCTATTTGCAATAACTAGTATATGTCTGAGTCAAGCAGAAATGGTCAGATAAGTTGATTTTAGGCTAAAAGAACAAAGATAAGGATTCAAATGTTTGTTCTTTCTTGTGATTGATTGGTTTCTTAAGTCAGTTTGTTTGAGCAGGAAGAAAAATGCTCTGCATTATCCAGATCCTTCTCTCAGGCTAGTTCAGTGGGAGGGAGATCTGCTTTGAATATCACAAAAGAGGGAGATGGCTGTTTCCTCTAGTTTGGAGATGCTGTGAGGAGGCTAGGTTCTGGGTAGTGATAAGGCCTTTCAGCAAACAATAGCTTTTCCCTGAAGGGCTAGCTTTTGAGACACTCACAGAGCCCAGCCTGGACCCATTCTCAGGGTTTATGTTTACTGAATTTCAGTTGATTGACTAGGCTGCTGTAGTGAGGGGCAGCCTCTGGTTCTGTTTACCCAGTGACAAAAGACACTTCTCTAGGGGCGGAGCTTTCTTTTCCTGGTCTGGGTGACTTTCCCCTGGGTGGAGTATAGCCTGGAAGGTCAGGTCAGGTTCCTGTGACCTGCTAAGTGAGTCTTTTGTTCTATTTAAATATTTATTTATATATATTGTAAATATACCATACAGAGGGGTTACATTTACATGGGCAAGATGATGAGTTCCTTTCTTATCAAGCATTGATAGGGCCTGAGTTGGAACTAGCTGCTCAGCTTGGCCTTTGTCTGTATCAAAGATGGAGATCTGTGGTGGGGGGGGGGGCAGCCTTCCCTCCTCTAGTCCCTGAGAAGGAGTGAGGATGTCAGGGTTCTACTCATGCCAGAGTATTGCTTCTTAGATTGTCTGTGGTCTGCAATATGCAGGATGAAGATATCTGCTCCTTGTCAGTTCTTGCTGGTGTTGAGTAGAATCCGCTGGCCTGCTGCATCTGGCACCTTTGTCCCAGGCTCTCTGTGTTGTAGATATGGTGGCTCTGGCCACCGCAGCTGCCGCAGACGTGGGTACAGGCAGTGCTCAGATCTGTCTCCTAGCCTGGATTTTCCCTCTCTGGCACAACTTTCTGTTCTGTAATGGCACACTTGGTGTGATTTTCTGGCCTAGGACTGTTCACTGGAACACTAAAACTGCTTTCTATGTGAGAACTTGTTTAGCCTCCAGCTTTTCCTCTGCCATCTTCCTGGAAATCCAGGGACTATTAATCTTATATGCATTTCTGAACTTTATAATGTGTAAAATATATTTTTAGCAAATTAGATGTTTTTAAAAAGTGAAAAGATTAAATATTCCATGCTGCCTAAAATATGTGTTATTTTAAAAAATTGATATCAATGAACTCATATTCCTTGAATAACGTACTATATATGCACCTTTGAAGAAGCAAATTTAAAATTTAGAATTTATTTGAAGTGCTGAGACTTGGAAGGAAACCTTCTGCATGCTCAATGTATCTAATCATAAACAGGGATACTTAACCTAATGTAGAAAGCAAAAAGATAGAGTTTCTATGAAAGGAAGATTAGTTATATTTACAATTGTAGAAAGAATTCAGGTAAAATCAAATAGCACCCCAATGGAGTGCTCTTAGGGGCTGAAAAAGGTACCTCATTCCCTGGATTGTGAATAAACACTCTAAAATTGTGACAGATAAATACTATTATATAACGAGTACTATTTGGTTCATTCATCTCCAGAAAATGTCATTCCTTCTATTTCATAATATTGAATAAACATTCCAATTACTAAACTATACACAATGTTTCAATGTTTACATTTTATGAAAACCAACTGAAGCAATATTTGTTCCCAATGAATGTAAGATGATGAGTTTTAAAGGGCTTCATATCTCTTAAGACATTTGACTTACATTAATGGTCCGGAGATTTAATATATGTGGATATGTAGATTACACACACACACACACACACACACACACACACACACACACACACACACACACACACACACACAAGCATATGCATGTATATTTCAACAAGTAGTATAAAAATCTTTAAAAACAAATCATACCAGGCTGGGATGTACCTCAGTGGCAAAGTGCTTGCCTAGCAAGTACAACGTCCTGGGTTCGATCCCCAGTACCAAAAAAGAAAAGACAAAAAAAAATCATATCACTGGTAGCTGCAGATCAAACAATTACACATAAAGTATAGGTTTTTAAAAGACTGGAAATGGCTCATCAGAATACTTGATAAAATTCATATTAGAGGCCCATTTCTTCCAATCTTATTACTGATGTGTCATTTCAATGTGTAATTCCCTGAAAACATTTGTCCCTTCTTTTTGGATTTACTTCTAGGAGTCTCTGTGTTTCTTGTTCTTGGTGACTATGTTAAAGGCCAGGACAATGGTTGGGGTGTCTTCTTTGTAGTTATCTGACATGGTAAAGATAACGCCATCATCTACATCATCTCAAAACTCCTGAAAGTCACAGTGGCTGTGATCCTAGGAAACCCAGGTCTATCTAAGTTTACAGGAAAGCCTGGGGAAATCTTCCTTTCAACAAATTCTCTAAAGTTGATAAAGGGCTTGAAGGGAGCAATCACTTCTAGAATATTAAAAAACTCCCTACCTAAGGGAAATTCTTGACTCATGTCAATTGTGCCTTCAAATGTCTCCTTTTTTTTTGCATGCCAATTCTCTTCACAGATGTGGAGCTTTTCAACTTCTAGGAGATCTATAATCTTGCTGTGTGATAGTGCTATGAGGGATTGTCTTGGAATAGGGTCAAAATTCTTTTCCATTGAGCACTGCCTCAGCCTCATAGGATGAGGAGAGAGGGAGGAGTTGGGGACGGCAGGAAGAAGGTTCCTTCTAATACAGGCAAGGCCACTCTGAGAAGAAGTCAGAGGATCCCTCTACAAATAAAATGTCCACTAAGGAGCCAAGTAGGAAGGACCTTAGCAGGGCTAAGACTCAGGAATGAAGCAGTGATTCTAGCAGGAGCCAGGGACCTGAGTCCTGCTCTGGCTCAGCCTCCAGCTTTGGCTCCTGCAGCTGCTCCAGCTCTTTCTCAAGAAGCTCCAGCATAGTCCTGCAGCTGCAGATCTGCTTCCAGCAGTGCCCCAGCTCCCTAGCCCCCAGCCCTTATCTGCTCAGACATCACACCAGACCATGGTCCCCTACAAATCCAACACCCAGGAGGTCATGCCCCTGGAGCCCAGGATTCCCCAGACAAGGCTTCTAGTCCCTGGACCACAGCCCCTGATTCAGCTCCATCTCCACCTGATAAGCAGGTACCTGATGCTCCCCCCTTATAATACAACTCAGTTTTGTCACTTCACTAGCCCACGAGTGGCTGTAACAAAGGATCCCTTATTGAGACAATTCATCTGCAGCCCAGTTATGGCTCCCAAATTTTTGTGGATTTGAGGCTCTCTTCATATGTGTGGCCTGTAATTTTCTGGCTAGAGAGTTCATTCCTTCTCCATTCCTAGAGTGTTTGGTGCTTCCAGGCTTGCCACTGATTACTGGGGATAGTCTGGCAACATAGGGGTTCCCTTGTTTGTCCAAGGCATAGGCTTTCAGGGAAAAGGGATGAAGCTGCTGTTCCTGTTAGGCCTGGCCCTTGACCCTGACTAAGCCCCGTTCTACCCTGAGAGAATACCACACCGTGTTCCTTGCTGTGAATGGGTCTGTTTACCAAAGACTGCCCCCACCTCATTTTGCCTGCCATTCATGGTGTTCTTGCAGGTTTGCCTTGGCAATATGTATATTGCTCCCTCCCTCCTTCCCTTTCTCCTCCCTCCCTCCCTCTTTCTCTTTCTCTCTCTTTCTCTCTCTCTCTCTCCCTCCCTCTCTTTCTCTCTTTTGCCTTTATTGTGTATATCTACTATATCTACTATATAGTGTTGTATATATACTATTATTAATTTTGAGTTTTATAACTGTAGTATTTTAGGTAAGGTTGTGTTTATGCTTTGCCGGGTACAATAAAGATATTGTACTGAATAAACCTAGAACTGGATTGCAAAAAATTAATCTCTTCTGTTACATTTTTTCCTTTATTCAAGCTTTCCCTGAAGGCTTTGTTTTGAAGAATATCCTCCTCATTGAGATGTTCTTTTGTTCCTAGAAGTCTGCCCAAAAGCTTCCTATTCTTTCTGTTTTATCTTCTTGGAAAAGCCCTCCAATTTGGGCACATGTGAAAGAAATTGAATTGTTTTATAACGTTGCAGAATATCACTGTTCACTAAAATGTCAGCGTCTTCTGTTTCAATTGTCTCCCCATTGAAAATGAGCTCGAATGCTTTCATTGGCACTTCATGTTACTCAAGTCTGCAAGAGTTATGTCAAGCCTGACACTGAGGCCTTATTTGTGTATTATACATGCATCAGAATGCAGAATTAGGGAAAATAAACAGTCAGTTCTGAAAATCCCAGAGAAGTTCTAGATAAAAGTCACTGAGCCATTGCAAGATGTTTAATAACAGAAGTAGTTAAACATCTGGCTCCTTATAGAGATAACTCATGTATTCTTTTGCCCTGGCTGGATGCAAAACTTAATCCTCACATCTCATTCTCCTAAGTAATCCTTACTACTCAGAGTCAGAATTGAGTTTGGAGATTTTGTTCAAGACTAGTGCTTTATTGGGAGAGCCACAGTTCCACTCCTCAGTTTTTACTAGAGATGACTCATGGATTTTTTGCCCTGGATGGCTGCAAACCTTAATCCTCAAATCTCAATCTCCTATATAGTCCTTACTACTGAGGGTCAGATAGAGTTTGTGCCTGACCGTTTGGTTCAAGACTAGTGTTCGTGCTCTACCACTTGAGTCACAGTTCCACTCCTGGCTTTTTTCCCTGGTTAATTAGTGAGAAGAATGTCATGAACTTTCATGCCTGGGTTGGATTTTACTTCCACCCTAAAATCTCCACCTCCTGAGTAGCTGGTGTGGACCACCAGTGCCTAGGTCTACCTTGGTCCCTAGCTTCAAGCCTCTGCTCTTTATTCCTTTGATATTATTGGTGTTGTCCTCCTTTTAGATTTCAATTGGGCTTAGTTTCCTGAGTCATTCAGTCTCTGGTCCCAGGAATCCATAGAAATGCTGTTATGACATCTAGGCTAAACATAAGGCAATAAGCCTGGGATAAACAGGATGGTGTCCAAGCCTGCGGCTTCTTGCATCTGTCACAGGGTGAATGATCCCAGGGCTTTCTTTTAATGCCACCGCCTTCTTGGAGGTCTCCTAGCTTCCTTACCATCTGACGGCAGGCATACCATGTCCTAGGGTGCAGAGCACTAAGGCTTCTCCTTTATTGCACTGCCACCATTGGGACGGTCAGAAGTCACTTGTCTCGTCTGAACTTTCATTTCACAGAAATTGTGGTTTAAACCCAGCATTCTGATTCTTCCTTTTTCTGGATCTTTGCCTATCTAGCAAGTTTGAACTGTCTTCTGGTCTCAGAAAAGCCAGATGTGCATACCAACAATTGTACCAATTCAACACCCAGTGATATGGGGGCTCTCTCTGTTCTGATGTGAAGCTCAGAGGTCTTTACTACCTGCATGCATCTTTCTTCCTAGGAACACAGGGCTATTATTTCCCTGAAGAGCCATGGCCTTAAAAACCTTGATGGAGTCAGGCACCGGTGGCTCTCACCCATAATCTTAGCTACTAAGGAGGCTTAGATGTAAGAATCAAGGTTCATATAAGGTTGAACAGGAATGGTAATGGCACTCCTCTTTCAATATCACTGCCTCCGAAGAAGTGACCCACTCTCAAACAAAGAATCAAACCAACTAGAGAGGTTCCCATTGTGTGGGGAGACCAGCCTTTCCATGAGCCTATTACTGAGGGCTCCCCTTACTCCAGGAGCCTTGGAAGGGGCATTGGCTCCCTCCAGCAGCAGGCCTATTTCCCCTCTAGGAACAGCATTCACCACAGCCTCTAGCCAGCAAGACACTCTTTGTCCATGTTGGGAAAGCTGCTGTCCCCAAGTTTCTGCTGGGGAGATCCTAGGCAGCTTCATGTGCCTGTAGGCACAGATTCCACTAAGCCATCCAGCAAGCCTTCTTCCATCAGTCTATCTACTACCCAGCCAGCAGAGCCTGGTATCTCCTTTTGTTCTGGCCTCCCTGGTCTGCAGTGTTAGGGAATCCTCAGAGCCCACTATGATGTCTTCACACTCCAGTTTCACCATTTCATTTCCAGCCATGAGCAGGTTCCTTCACTGTGGTCCTTGGCAGTTTGACCCACACAAGCATGGGATATTTCTGGACAGCAATCAAGTCTAGCTTTTCATTTGGAAGCCGGCAGACTACAAATATAGGCTCATAACCTGCCTCCCTACCAACCAGGACAGCCTGGCCCTCCAAGCTCGATTTCCCACCATGTGCTCAGGAGTCTCTTGGGCTTAGCTTCTGCTCCCTCCATGTGCCCATGTCTTCTGGAAAAAGCCTGAAGTTGCCATTGCACCTCCTTTGCCCAGGAAATCAGGTCACAGTGAAGCTCTGTGTCCCCAGCCTTGCTCCTAGCGCAACGACTATCAAGGCACCACTCCCACACTCCTCTGCAGTCCTCTGATTTGGGTCCAAAAAGAGCTGTGCTTGGGTAGCCCACAGTCAGCAGTCAGCAATCCTGGCATAGGGGTATCTGCTAAGACCACTCCCATGCAGGCTGACTTTGGAGAATCTCCTCTTCCAGTTTCAGGACTGGTAGCCATTGAAGCTGAACATGGCACTGAAAAGATCACAGCACACAGTAGAAGAACCTGACAAGCAATGACCCTGTGCTTAGAGACCTGACAGAGGTAGTAAATCAGAGAGAGTGATGTGGGGGGGGCTAGATTGTATATGTTTCAATATCCTTGCCAAGAAATGCTTATTTTCACCAAGCTATAAAGAGGAAACTTCTACCTCTATCTCTGACAAAGTAGCTGGTACCAATCTAGACTTCCAAAAACAATCACAAAATGGAAGCTATGTAAAAATAAATATATGTATGTAAATGTAAATATTTATATATTTAATATAAATATCTAGAGATATATGTATATATTAGTATATTCACATATACAATGTGAATATGTATATAATGTTTGTATG
>NW_024872231.1:0-26769 GCF_019054845.1 Dipodomys spectabilis
CAGGATGCTAAGGTCGTAAGATTGTGGTTCAAATCTCCAATAAACTCAGAAAAAGTCAGACACAAATGGCACTGAGATTGAAGTGGTAGCGCATGAGCCTTGAGCATAAACAGGCTCAAAGACAATTTCCAGGCCCAGTTTTCAAGCCCTAGGACAAACCAATAAAACAAAAACAAGCCCCAAATGTAGCATTTTCCTCATTGTATACAGAGGCACGTAATTAAGGAAATTGCTTCCTGTATTACATATAGGTAGAAGAAAGAAGATGTCACACAATTATTCTCTTCATACAATGTCATACAAAACCCTCAAAAATTGCAATTTTTCTATATTTATAAGTTAATATCGATTTTTTGGCAATTCTGTCTAGATTATTTACTTTATCATTTTATACATGAACTGTTGGAATTATCTATTAACTAAGATCTAATTATAACTCTCTTGAAAGCATATTATAGGCAAATAGAATGCCAGAATCATTTGTGAATTTGTCAATTAAACCCCCTACTTATAAAGAATTTTGTCGTATCCTATAAAATATGAAATTACAAACAATACTAAAATATTTATGTTAACTCTAAATTCTAATTTAGCAAGATCTACATAGTCCTGCATTAGATGAACTTTGCTATTTCTCTAGGCTTAAGATTTTGGAATCCTTCCTCATTTCTTTGGAATCCAACAGAATGATGCTTACTTACTTTTTTTTTTTTTTTTTTTTACAAATTTTGGGTGGGAATCATAAGCCATTTTGAATCTAGGAATGTTCTGTAATGAAGAGAGCACTTAAAACACAATTGAAGATTATATACGAGTTGCATTTCAATAGGAAATTTGACTTCTCAAAACATAATGACAAAATTAGCCCAAACATGCAACTGTGTATTTCTTTCTTGTTGTTTGGTTTGTTTTATTAGACAAAATTATACTACCTGGTCCAGGGAAGGTATCACTATTTCATTCCACTCTCTAATCTCCTGTCTTAGTTTGAGTGCTAGAATTCCAGGCTTATATCACATTGCCCTGCCTTGGTTTGTTGGTTTATTTAATCTAGACATAGACTAGCAATTCTGAACTTCTCCAATGATATTATCCACTAGACTGACTGCTCAGAGTGTTTATGTACTATTTTCAAAGATCTTCTAATACTTGACACAGGATATGATCATTTTCAGATGCATCTGCTGGGATCTCTGATTCATTCGATCCCTTTAATAATAGTTACTTGACTCTCTTACTATCTCTCGTCCCTACCTATGTAATAGTCTCAAACTTTTTTGAAAAAAGTTCACTTGAGTACTTTCTAATATTAAAATTTATCTCTTAATTCTTACTCAGGACATATTTTCTCTTGCTTTTTAAAAACTTTTCTACGTATTCTAAGAGTTGTTTCATTTGTGTATCTGTTTATGCACATATAAGTGCCTCTGTGTGTATGTGTATGTTTGTATGTATGTATGCAAAAGCCTCAAGCTCTTATTCATCAATCTTGCTCATGACTGGTATTCCATCACCTTAGACATTCTTCCAATCCAGGTTTTGGCTGGTAGTGTGGCAAAGACTGTTCTGCCCAGGTTGCATGCAAACTGTACTTCCCAGAATCCTTTACATTCTTAGGTTTTATTTCTGCAGAAGTATCAACTTTTAAACTACAAACATTTTTGTGAGTGAAAAGTCTAAGCTGTAGCCCAGATTTTTAACTCAAAAATTCATATAAAGTTAGATGAACATACACATTGTATATGCTGGGTGCACACTGTTAGAAATGTGATCTTAAGTCGGGTGGTGGAGAGATCTGGGGATTGGGGTTAAAATCCAGCCCAGGTAGGAAAGTCCCAGAGATTCTTTTCTCCAAATAACTACAAGAGAACTAGAAGTGGCACTGTGGCTCAAGTGGTAGTGCTGTAGCCTTGAGCTGAATAGCAGAGGGACAAAGCCCAGGCCCAGAGTTCAAGTGCCAAGACCAACAACAACAAAATGCAAGTAAAGGAAAGAAAAAGAAATGTGATCTTAGCCACTAGTTCACTGCTAGTAAAATCCCTGCTCTCTCAAAATGGACTTTTTTTTTTCCAGTTAAGTCCATGCCCTTATATCTGACTTGCATTGGAACCAGAATTATTCTTCCATTCTACTTTTTTAAAATTTGTGCCATTAGCAAGCATGATTTAGAACGGTAAAGGCCTCATACTTCATGTTCCACTTAGGAACACTCCCATAAATCTACATACTGGACTTGGCTTTATTGTTTCGATGTTGTCTTATTTGTAGTCTTGTATATTGTATTGAACCCTTATACTTAAACACAGAACTTCTCTTTCTCCTATTATTGCAAATGTTTCGCTTACTGTTAACTCATGTGCAGTAGGGAAATAATGCACAGCACATACACTCACAAAAAGAATGATCTGAGGAACTTCTTCCCATTTAAAATTTGGCTTAATTTGCAGAGCAATTATGAAGTTTGAACTAAATGTACTCATGGACAAAGTATTTATAAGCAATATAAATTTTATATTTTATCTTTACTAAGTTTTCTCTGAAACACCTGTTACCTTATGTCCAAAAGTGTCCTTGTGTTATTTCAATGAAGCCAGAAAACATTCATTAGACCTCAAGAAGCACCAACGATTCTTACTGGACTTTGTAGAAACTGATCCCAGGAGAGGAATTGAACATAGAGGAATGATAAAGTTCAAATTAAATTGTGCTTTCCTTTTCACTGTACAAGAAAAGAATCCCAAGGCTTGAATGAAACTCTGTCCCTTACTTTTTCCAGTGTATTTTTTATTCATATAAACTTGTCTGTAAACTTCTAGTTGACAGTATTACAAAAGATAATAATATGCCATGTGAAGGCCAGCATAGAATAAAAGGAATTAATGTTGCTGTGTTTTAGTTAGTTTGTATTTTTTTGCCAATCGTGGGGCCTAAACTCTGGGCCTCTCCTTCAGCTCTTCTGCTCAAGGACAGTGCTCTACCACTTGAACCACGGCACCATTTCTGACTTTTTCTGTTTGTGTGGTACTGAGAAATCAGGGCCTCATGCATGCAAGGCAAGCACTCTACCACTTAACCACATTACCGGCTCCTAATAACATTGTTTTAAAATTGTTCTACTGCAAAGAAACAAAGACATGGAGGTTTAAAAGTGTCTTATGGATGAATATTTCACCCCTGAGGTGATTCTCTTTTTGCAGGAGTCAGTTATCAATTCCCTTAGTCTGGTCCTGAGTTCTCCATAGCAATAAGGATTCCAAAAAAGCAGGATACTGTATGATCAGCACAAGCAGCCTCTTTTCAGACCAGTACTCCTTTAAGGAGAGTCCCAAAGAACTATCTGGGGGTTGTTTTTGTTTGCTTGTTTGTTTAGATTGTCCTGGTTCTGGGGCTTGAACCCAGAGGCTGGACCCTGTCCCTGAACAGTTGTCTTTCTTGCCCACCTATCCTCAAAGCTAGTGCTCTACTGCTTGAGCCAAAACTCCACTTTAGGCTTTTCTACTGTTTATTTACAGATAAGATTTTGACAGACTTTCCTGACTGGGTTGGCTTTAAACGTAGATAGTAAGAAAGCCAAGTGATATCAACAATATGGGCTTCTCTTTTGAAAAAATAAATATTAGATGAAGCTTATTATAAAGCTAATATTTGACACTTTTTAAAAAAGAGAATATGCCCAGCAAAGAAACCATAACTTAACTCAGCAAAAGAAGGTGCACTGAATCATTTTGGAATTATTTTTTATGCTTGGAAAGATTACTATTGACTGTGTCATTCCTTTTGGGGAAACTGAAAGTCATATTTGCACTTTTTTTGTTGGTCATGGTGCTTGCACTCTGATCCTGTGCGCTGGTGCTTGCACTCTGATCCTGTGCGCTGTCCCTCACCTCTTCATCTCAAGTTGAGCACTCTACCACTTTAGCTACAGCACCACTTCCGGGTTTCCTGTGATTAATTGAAGATAAGGGTCTCATGGACTTTCCTGACAAGGCTTGCTTTGAACTCTGGTCTCATCCTTCTGAGCAGTTAGGATTATAGGTTTGAGTTACCAGCACCTGGCTCATATTTGCATTTATGTGTACTTAATGATACTATGTAGACAAAGAATGGAACTTTGAAGCAAATGATGACATTGCAGCTTTTAAGAAAAATTGGGGTAGGAATAAATATGTCCTCATTTTTCCATGTTGTTATATTAATGACTCATGAGCTATGGGACTCTTACATTAGTATCCTCTGCCATCTGTGTAGGTGTTATTTAGTATTAGGCAATATTCATAGAGTAATATAGAAAGACTGAGATTTTTGGAAAGCAAAGGAGATCAGGTATGAAAGAACAGCATAGAAGGAGATACATTTATCACACAGATATTAAGAACTAGCCAAAGAGATTTAGAATGTTAAAGGCAATGAGGAATGAGCCTAGTTGATAACTAGTTCTTCAATAACCAAGAATATTTCCCTAGAACAGTTTCTGGTATATGTTAGTTACTATCATTTATTCCTTCCATCTGGAGTTATTCCTTCTCTTCTATCACAACTTTTAATTAGCCTCTGCCTTTTTGGTGCCATAACTGACCAAAAAGATTTCCAAATCTCACTTAGACTAGCCTTCCCTGTGATTATCTGTGACTACTCAAAAGCTTGGAATCTTTGAATTTCCAGAATTCATCTTCACTTGACATCTAAGTACATTCCTGGCATTAACTGCAGTGATCTAATGAACAAAACATTTTTTTCAACACAGTATCCTAATATAGGCAAAATGCATGAATTAGGGACTATTGTCAGGTATCTGTATGGAAGGAGCAATTATATATTCCAAGTGTGTGTTCTTTATTTTGCATTTACTGTTTTGTTTTGTTTTGTTTTTGACAGTACAGGTGGCTTAAACTCAGGGCTAGGGAATTATTCCTGAGCTTTTTTTTTTCCATCAAGGTTATCACTCTACCACAGCTCCAGGGCACACAAATCCCTTGGTCTTGTAATTTAATTGTGATGAGTCCCCTTCAAGCACCTTACCCTTCCAGGCCCCTAGAGCTCAGCCGTGAAGCCCATGCACCCCCCACAAAGATAGCAGGAAAAGTTACCAAAGGGTCTGACCATCTTTTTTGCAACCCACTTCTACACACGCACAAATCCAGACTGGTGACAGAAGACTCATCCATGCAGCACCTGAAATTTGCCAATTGATCACTCACCTGAGCACTGTCAGGATGTATAAGTAGAAAGATGATCTATCTCTCTTTCCCTCTCTCTCTCTTTCCCTCTCTCTCTGTCTCTCTCTCTGTAATGTACACACGCACACATACACGACTCAGACCAGTGCCTCTGTTCGTTCCTCATCTGGGACAATGTACAAGGTGGAGCATGGAGGTTCCCTTGAGAGAACCAGGGGCTCCCACCCAAGGGGAGCACCACTCAAATGATACAGCACCACCCCGCCCCTCCCTTTCTCCAGGGCCAGATCCTTCCCCTTTGGAACAACTAGCCTTGACTCCACATTCACCAAAACCTAGGCCAGGATGCTGGGTGAAGGAGTCCTGAGACAGGCGTCTCCTCAGAGCCTGGGAAAGGAAACTAGCAGAGGGTCATGGTGACCTCAGAGGGGTGTCTGAGCAGGGGTGGGGGCAGTGTTGGGGAAATGGATGGAGTCCTAAAGCTACATACATGGACATACTCCTTACTTCTAGCTTACATGCTTTGGGGCTACTTGGTGAATTCTTGGGGAGGACAAGGAGACCAAATGGACCAAGAACACCAGCACATGTTGGCAGAGCTTGGAAAGGTGATGACCCTGTGAGAACTTTTGACAGCTGAGGGGTAGGGGAACAGGCCGGGTGTATGTGTGTGGGGGTTGGGGGGATTGGGGGTATTTCTCCCAGATTTTCACCTTCTGCTTTGACCCCCAGCACCCTTCACCTCCCTCTGGGTTTTTCTGGGACCCTTTTCAGGTGAAAGGATGACCAAGCACAGAAGACAAGGGCTCACACAGCTGGGGGGGGTCTATCTTCTGCATCCAAAAACCCCATGCCCAGAAAAAAGGAAAAGACAGAGAAAGCAAGTGTGGAGGTGCTGCTCCCCACCTTTGACTAAAGCCACCAAGCTCCCACTAGGGAGAGAAAGGGTGCAGATGCATGGCTCTGTGGCTCCCACTGCTCCAGGCCAGGGACGATGTGGTGCCCCTCTTCATCCATCACTGCATCTGCCCTTTTCCTGGGACAATGGCTGCTGGGATGGGGATGGGTTCCCCGGGTTGACACCCACCCCCTATCCTTGAGGCGCATTAGTGGCAGAGCCCTGGCTGGACTGTGGGGTGTGAGGGAGGTGCAAGTCCGGGAAATGGGGGGGGTTGTCAGGTACAGGTGTCTCAGGGTGCAGGCCCACTGGGTGGTCACCTGTGCTGCTGGGAGAAGTTGTTGGTGGATGCTCCTGGTGGGGTGAGCAGCAATGGAGGGGGCATTGCAGACACTCAGGTCCAGAGCAGAGGACCAGGGGCCAGGACCAGGTCAGGGCTGCAAGCCTGCCAGCAGCTTGCCACCACCTGAGGTTTGAAATGCGGTGCCTTGGAGGAAGCAGGGGAGGGGGCTGGGAAGCAGGAGGGCACATCAATTTCCTACTCCAAAGTAGCGTCAAGTCTCTTGCTCACTACTCAGCCAGCTCTACCTTCTTCAACTGCTGGTAGTGGTGACAACATACCAAGGGAATGCCTGGGATACAGGGCAGCATGGAATGTGGGCGTGGCCACCATTCTTGTATTCCATTGGTCAGAAAGAAACATGAAAGAATGGTGGTGTGGCCAGAATCCTGTGATGCAGGCAGCATGGGCAGAGTCAAGAGGACAGCACCTCCCACAGCCACTTTCCCAGGGAACTATGTCCAATTCATTTGGGGACAAGAGGGTGACCTGCTTTAGCCAGATGGCTGCACAGATTCTTGTGTATATCTATTTGTTGCCAGTCCCAAACCTTGAACTCAGGATCTGGGCACAGTCCATGAGCTGCTTTTGCTCAAGGCTAGCCCTCTACCACAAGAGCTACACAGCTCTACTTCTGGCTTAGTTGGCACTGAAGTTGGACAGGGGTCTCAAGGACTTTCCTACTTAGGATGACTTTGATCCTCCCATCACAGCCTTTTAAGTAACAAGAAGGATTGCTGAGAGCCACTGGTGCCTGCCTCATCATTGGTCTTGCTGATGTTCTTGGACAGACTGGTGAGTTCCCTATCCTCGGGTTTAAGTGGTGGGAGCTGGAGCCCACAGTTGGTATACTGGTCCTGCTACCTCCAAATGGCAGGAGATCCTAAGAAATTCATTCCTATCCATATGATTACCAATGGAATGTGATTAATGTCATGAATGAATGAGCAGTTGTTGAATGATAAAATTATATGATAAAATTATACACAATTATATTATAGGATCATGATTGATTTTAATTAATACTTTATTAAGCATTTAAACTATCACATTCATTAAGTGGAGGCATAATGAAATACCTAAGAATTGGACCTTATATACTATAAAGGTGCCATTTTTTCTGCCAAGACTGGGATTGGAACTCATGGTCTGGGTAACTCTGTTGCACTGTGTGGGAAGCAAAAGATTTCCTCCTTGAAGTCAAGAAATTTAAGTCTATTCCTTAGGCCTGAAATTGATCCCCACCACTAGAAAACATCCTACTCATGTACAATTTACATATATGATTTATATTTATATACATATGTTGACTCCATATTGCATTCAGTGGAGTTATTCATTTTATTTTTTATTTTAATCATGTATTGACCATTTATCTTATTGACTATTATGACACAAGAACATTTTTTACATTGATTACATAGGACATAGGTCTACATATGTATTCCACTTCATACCTGAAACCCAGAAGATTCACAGTAAAGGAAAACATGTCACCATCAGCTTCTTACTCCACAATTCATTGTTTGGGAGTGCTGGCATCTGAACTCATGGCCTACAAGGCCAAATTCATGAATGGGTGAGTGTCACACGCCATCCTGGGGCAAATTTACCTGAAAGGCAGTTCCTAGGACCTGAGATCAAGCCCCAGGGGTTGACAAAATAAGAACAGATTGACACAAAGATGGCAGTATACTAATAAATACATATCTTTATAGCATGCCAGAGATGTCTGTCCATTATTCACTTATATAGACTACATTTGTACCAATTCTTGGGTATTTATTATGCCTCCGTGTAATTATTGTTATTGTTTTCATCCTTAAATATTAATGAAATCAGTTTCTTGAAATTATTGTGTTCCTGTAAGTAATAGTATTCTTTTCATGCTTCATAATATTAAATACAATCAATCATCCTCCTGAAATTAGGCTGTCTAATTTTATAGAAGCATTATTTACAATCAACTCATTCAACCGTGACATTGATAACGTTCCATTGTTATTCCTATGGATGGGAAAAAAGTCTCTTTGTATCTCCTGCCATTGGTTGTGTCAGGACAGGGATTCGAAATCAGGGCCTACATTGCCACGTGGGCCTATGGCTTCCTCGGTATTCTGACAGCCTTCAGCAATGCAAAGTGAAGTACTCTTTGCAACAGTGTCATTCAGACCCAGGAGGGTCACCGTACAAAGAAGAAAACATAAAAAGCTATCTCACAGCATTTTTCTGTGCATTTTTTCCCTGCAAGGCCTGGGGGTTTAGGATTCCAGGAGCAGCTGTGGGTCCAGTGGCTCCATCCCAGCCTTGAGTGATCAAAGCTGAAGCAGAGTTGCCACGACCTGAGTTCAAGTGCCATGTGAGCATAAAATAAAATAAAATGAAAAATAAAAAATAAAAAATAAATTAGCTCCCTGGCTTGCAATTCGCGCTGTTTATTCTGCCCGGTTTTGGATTTGAACTCAGGGTCTGGGTACATCTGCAGCACTGTGGATGAAGGGGAATCTTACCATACATGAAGATAAGAAAGTCAGGCCTGTTCATTAGGCCCGAATTCAAGCCCCAGCCCTGGAAAACATACTATTTATATACATTGTAAAGATAGGATTTATACTTACCTGTAGATGTTCAATCCATACATGTTTGGTGTGGTTGTTCCTTGTAATTTTTATTCTTTTATTTACCATTGATTTTATTTTCTACGATGACACCCACTCCGTTTATTACGTTGATGGTATACTATCACATAACATCTAGATTTGTAGGCATGTTCTCCATCATACCTAACACCCAGGACTCAGAGAAAAGGAAAATAATTTTCACACTCACTTTCTTACTTCATGATCCACTTATTGGTAGTCCTGGGATCTGTCTCAGGGCCTATCAGGACCAATTGGTGAATAGGTCAAGGTGAACAAACCAGCCTGTGAGCAACTAAGGAGCTAGGCCATTCTCAGGATCTGACATTGATCCTCAGAATGCCCCACGATAGTCATAAATTCATTATATAAACATAGGATCTATATTTACATATATGTGTGGACAGCATCTTGCATTCGGTGCACTTATTTTGTGACTAATTCATGGAGGTATTGTGAATTTTACTGAGTATGGTGACAGGTATAACTGTGCTGACATGGATAACAACCTGTTCCTATGGTTATAGGGTTGCCTATGCATTCTCCATCCTTGTTGAGACCCCGCAATTCACAGGAGAGGAAAACATGTGCAACGATTGCCTTCTGACATAAGGATGAATCTTTTGTCAGTGCTGGGATTTTAACACAAGTCTGGGTAGCTCTGTGGCACAGTGGGGGAAGGGGAAGCTCACCATCCTTAAAGACTAGAATGTCAGTCCCAGTCCAGGGCCTAATTTGAAGCCCCAGCACTGGACAAAATAATAAGCCCATCTTTTTTAAATATAGGATCTCTCTTTACCTACAGGTGTCGTATGCATCTTGCATTCAGTGTAGTTTTTTATTTTTTATTTATTCATGGATATATTGTGTATATTATTGAGTATGGTGACAGATATAACCGTGCTGACCTGGACACCATATTTCTATGGCTATAGAGTTGCCTATATAGCATTCTCCATCCTCTCTGAGACCCAGAACTTTCACAGGAGAGGAAAACAGGTAGATCGATTGGATTCTCACATCAGGATGAAACTTTTGGCTGTGCTAGGATTTGAACTCAAGGCCTAGCATACCCAATTGGTGAAAGGGTCCTTGTGAGCACACCAGCCTATGAGCCACTAAGGAGCTAGGCCATTCCCTGGACCTGAGATTGAGCCCTGGTGGGGGACAATATAGTCATAAATTCATAATTAAACCAAGGATCTATATTTCCATACATGGGTGGACAGCATCTTGCATTTGGTGTAGTCATTCTCTTTATTTTGTCTCTTAATAATTGATGTATTGTGTATTTTCTTGAGCATAAGACAACAGATATAACTGTGGTGACCTGGATGACAACCTAGTCCCATGACTATAGAGTTGCTTATACATTCTCCATTCTAGTTGAGACCCAGAACTTGCACAGCACAGGAAAACAGGTGCAATGACTCACTGGTGAATTTTTGGCAGTGCTGGGATTCACACTCCAGGCCTAGGAGGCCCAACTGCCCAATGAGTCCACGTGAGCACACCAGCCTGTGAACCACTAAGGAGCTGGGCTGTTCCCAGGAACTGAGACCGAGCCCTAGGGAGGTCACAAGAGTCCTCAATTCATCATTGAAACATGGGATGTATATTCACATCTGTGTTTAGACTGCATCATGCGTTTAGAGTAGTTATTCGCTATTTTGTATGCTATTCATGGATATATTGTGTATTTTCTTGAGTATATGATGACAGTTATAACTCGGTTGACGTGGATGACACCCTATTCCCATGGCGACAGGGTGGCCCATGCATTCTCCATCTTAGCTGAGACCCAGGACTTAAACAGGAAAGGAAAACAGGTGCAACGATTGGCTTCTGACATCAGTATGAATCTTTTGGCAGGCTGGGATCTGAACTCTGGGCCTAGCAAGCCCAGTTGGCGAATGGGTCCATATGAGCACAGCAGCCTGTGAACCTCCAAGTAGCTAGGCCATTCCTAGAACCTGAGAACGAGTCCCCGGGGAGGGGGAAGGAGGAGAACAATAGTCATCCATTCATAAACTGAAGGTAGTATGCAAATAAGTACATATTTGTATAGAGTAGGAGAGAAGGCAACCTGTGATGGAATCCAATCTACCGTGTGACTGCCGATTCTTGGATCTTTCCTGATGCCTCCATTTCATGACTGTGGTGATTATTGTCATGCTTCATCAACTCTTCATTACATATAACTGATACCCCATGAGTCTTGCCTATCATTTCCTACTCCCATCATGCACAAACTACTCATTCAAGGATGATATCAATTGTATTCCATGACACTTCTTAGGTCCAGAAACAAGAATCTCAGGATCTCCTGCAATTCCCTCCTCCTAGGGGGGCTGAATTCAAGCCTCAGTC
This sequence comes from Dipodomys spectabilis, assembly GCF_019054845.1. NCBI lineage: Eukaryota > Metazoa > Chordata > Mammalia > Rodentia > Heteromyidae > Dipodomys > Dipodomys spectabilis. The sequence continues at coordinate 11,425 of NW_024872231.1, forward strand.
CTGGAAAACATACTCCTTATATACATTTTAAAGAAAGGATTTCTACTTCCATACAAATGTTCAGTCCATAACGTGTTTTATTTCTTGTTTTATTCATTTATTTACCATTTATTTTATTGACTCTGATGACATCTTATATTGTTTAAATCCTATCACATAGCATCTAGATTTGTAGATGTGTTCTCCATCATGCCTGGTATTGCTAGGATCTGAACATAGGGCCTAGCAGGCCGAATTCATGAATGGGTGATTGTGAGCATGGCATCCTCTGGCCAATGAAGTTGTCAGGTGGTTACTAGGCGCCGATTTTGAGCCCCAGGTTGGCCCAAACAGTGATAAATAGATTGGCATTCAGGGTGGTAATATACACACATAAGAAGATAGGGTACTGATACATAACTTGGTATTCTCTTTTTTAATTTATTTTGTGGCCATCCCAGGGCTTAAACTCAAAGCCCGATGCATTCCTCTACTGTTTTGCTCAAGGGTGAGGCTCTACCACCCCCACAGCTCCACTTCAAGCCATCTGGTCAATAATTGGACATAAGCACCTTCCAAACTTTCTTGCCTGGTCTGGCCTGTTTTTCCTGTTCGGTTTTCTCTCTCAAAGCTGGAGCTCTACCCTCTGGGCCACTGCTCCACTTCTGGTTTTCTGTTGGTTTTTGGAAATAAGAGTCTCAAAGACTTTCTTGTTCGGGCTGGCTTTGAAAGGCGATCTCCCGAGGAGGCTTCAAGCAGCTTTCCTCAAGGATTCGCAAAGGAGGTACTCCACACAAATCTTTAATCTAAATCTTGAGACCATGAGCTCAGAGGAGAAGCCCAGAGGTTTACCATTTTGTGTCACACCTTCACTTCTGGTCTGTGTGTATGTGTGTGTGTGTGCACGCTTCTGGTCTGAAGCTCATGGTCAGCACCCTGTGTTCAACCCCAAAACCTATCCACCCAGCGCCCAACTAAGAGAAGTGAAACATTTCAAAACCTGATGAGCTTCACCAGACTCATATGACAGGAAGCACTGTGATACCAGACATGTGCTTGGACTTCCCAAGCTTCCAGAAACCTGGGAGAGGCATCATAGGTCCATCATTGCTGCAGGTCCTGGGGTTGAACTGTAAGCCTAGGCATACTCCCTGAGCTCCTTTTACTCAAGGGTATTGCATTAACCTTGAGTCCCAGCCTTACTTCTGGGTTTTTCTGTGATCTCTCAGAAATAACAATGTCAAGGACTTTCCTATGCTGGCTGGATTCAAACTAAGATTCTCTACATCTCAGTCTCCTCAGGAGCTGCGATTACAGTCAGCAGCCACTGGCACCTGCCTTTCTTTTGTTCATTTTTTAATCTGGACAATCTGAATTATTAACAGGGTCATTCCAATGGTTTGAATTTATAAGTAAACTACCACAATGTTCTTTACAGTAGCTTTCTCTGAGAAGGATTTTCTCTCCTCATATTCTCCTCTGGTCACAGGTTTGAAGCCAAAAGTGAGAAATGAGTGTCCCAGGATTTGGGAGCAAATGTCCATAGGACATGGCAGCTTTGTCACTTAGCATTGAGCTGCAGTGAATTTACTGCTTCAGGATGAGAGGACCAAAAGCTGGAGCGATCCTCATACTCTCTGCATTGTTCCTTTTGCCTATAAAATGACCTGATAATTATGAGTACTTTGTGTCTCCAACCTTAAGTATATAGAACACACTAGAAGCATCTTCATGTTCCTGTTTTTCTCTAGCACACACACATGCACGTACAACTTCACTTCTGGTTTCTGTATGTGTGTGTGTGTGCGTGTGTGTGTGTGTGTGTGTGTGCACGTGCGTGCGTTCACACACCCTGCACATGTGTGCATACACCAGTCCTGGAGCTTGAACTCAGCACCTGAGCACTGTACCTAGTTTCTCTTATACAAGGATAGCCCTCTCCCACTTGAGCCACAAAGCCATTTCAGGCTTTTTTCTAGTGATGTGGTCCTGAGAAATCAAGCCCAGAGTTTCATATATGCAAAGTACTCTACCTCTAAGGCACATTCCCAGCCCACTAATTCACATTTGTTTATTTGTTTCTGTTTTTTTTTTTTTAAAAATTGTTGTTATTGTAGGTTGTAGGAGTTAAAGTCTGGGCCTAATGCTGTCCCTGAGCTCTTCAGCTCAAGTTTTGTACTCTACCACTTGAGCCACAGAGCTACTTCAGGTTTTCTGGTGGTTCATTGGAGCTATGTGTCTCAAGGACTTTCTTGCCCAGGTTAGCTTTGAACCATGATCCTCAGATCTCATCCTCCTGAGTAGCTAGTATGACAGGCATGAGTCACAAGCACCCAGCTTCCACTTCAGGTGTCTTAGTGGTGAATTGGAGATGATAGTCTAATGGGACCTTTTGTGTCTGGGATAGTTGGGAACCCAGATCCACAGATATCAGTTTCTTATAAGGCAAGGCGACAGACTTCAGCTATCAACTCCTAGGCCATGGCACTCTGCTGCAAGGGGGTTAGTGGCTCCATGTGGTGGAGTGTTAGCCATGAGCCCAAGAGGTAAGGGTCAGAGCCTAGGCCCCGAGGTCAAGGTTCATGATGGAGAAAAATCAAAACAAAACAATTATCCACAGGAGACAACTCACTAGTCTTCAGTAATACATAATTTTGTCTCTGCCATGGGGACATATCTAAGCCTCAATATTCTTGTCTGCATAATCATCTGAGTTGTGGAGGTCTTTGAGTACCAGGTGAAAGAATCTACCTGATGAAGGACACAGCATATGTTACTCTTTGCAAGACTCAGCTGAGAGCACCCTATGAAGGTCTCAGCACATAGCTCTATTCAATAAGCTGTCATTAGGATTAGGGTGCTTTCATCAGTATCACCATTCTTTGAGGAATATTTCACAAACCAAACAAGTTCACATCTAATGGTTTCATGGGATGGTTTTTTTTTTTGGGGGGGTGGTTACCCAGCGTGCTTGAACTCAAACCATGGGGATACTGTTCTAATAACATTTGCTCAATGCTAATACTGTACCACTTCAAGCCACATTTTAAAGTGTCTCGCAGGCTTCCTGCTAGGACTGGGTTTTAAAGCCCCCAAGCAGCCAGGATGATAGGGGTAAGCCAGCAGCGTTTGGTTCCTTGCAGCTGGGTTGCAGGGGTTTACATCTGGCTATGTCAGGTTAGGTGGCAGCTGTCAGCACCAGACTCCTAGCTTGCTTTGTGATGAGGTATTTGAAGTCCTGTCCTTCTATAGTTGCAGTTAAAATATTCTGCCTTTTTGGCAGCAGTCCTGGGGCTTGAGTAAGGGCTTCTACACTGTCCCTAAGAATTTGTGCTCAAGGCTGGCACTCAATTGATTGAAAGACAGCAGAACTTCCAGGTTTTCATTTTATGTGGCACTGAGGAATCAAAACCAGGGCTTCGTGCTTACTAGGCGAGCACTCAACCACCGAGCCCCAGGAATGAACAAGATATAAATAGAGATTGCTGTATATAAATATTATATACACAAAAAGAGAGCTGTCTGTATATTATTAAATTGTAGATAATATTACTACCAATTATTATGTATTAAATTATGTCTCCATTTAATGATTTGTCCCAGTTGAACCATTAATAAAGCATTAATTAATAATTACTCAATATCCTGTTATTATTTATCATATATGAATATATATCCATACATATAATTACATATTTTATAGAATGAGACAGATGTCTACATATAATTAAATTATGTATGCATCATGTGTTGCTACCAATTATTATGTATTTAATTATGTCTCCATGCAATTTTTATTCTGTTAGTGCTTAATAAAATATTAACCTTAATGCAGTCCTATAGTTATTATATCTAATTTTATCCTACAATGATTCACTACTAATTCAATTTGTTTATCATTTACTGTAGTGATAATTTTTCCACCTATGACATTTATTACATTTATGACATCCTCTTACATAGCATATAGATTTGCATACGAATTATACATCCTACCTGACACTGAGCACTTTCAAAGAAAAAGAAAACATGTGTCACACTCAGCTTCTCACTCCACGATTACATTTTTGGCAGTACTGAGATCTAAACTTAGGGCCTACAAGGTTTAATTCATGAATGGATGACTGTCAGCACAGCAGCCTCTAGCCAATTCATCTGCCAGGCAGTTCCCAGGCCCTGAGATCAAGCCCCATATGTTGACTCCATATTGTGTTTAGTGTATTCATTTTATTTTTTGTATTATTCATTTATCTACCATTTATTTTATCGACTGTTATTACACATGGAATATTTATTACATTTATTACATAAGGCATAGATTTGCCTGTGTATGAAACTTCACACCTGACACCCAGGCCTCTCACACTGAAGGAAAACATGTGTCACTATAGGCTTCTTAATCCACGATTCAATTTTTGTGAGTGGTGGCATCTGAACTTACAGCCTACAAGGTCCAACTCATAAGTGGGTGAGTGTCAGCACGTCAGCCTGGGGCATATGGAGCTGACAAGCAGATCCCAGCACCTGAGATCAAGCCCCAGGGGTTGACATAATAAGAACAGATTGAAATGCAGATTGTAGTACACAAATAAATATAGATCTTTATAGTGCCAGAGATGTTTATACATTATTCAGTTCTATATGCTACATTCCTACCAATTCGTGGGTATTTATTATGACTCCATGTAATTAATATTATTGTTTTCATCCTTAATGATTTATTAATTAAATCAACCACTGTCCTGAAATTATCGTGTCCATGTAATTAATTGTATTCTTTTAATGTGTCAAAAATTAATTAAAATCCATCGGCCTCCTAAAATCACTCTAATTTTATAGTATCATTCAGGAAGAACTAATTCAACCTTGACATTCAAAACTTTACATTGGTATTCCTATGAATATGAACGAGACTCTTAGATTATTCTGCCATTGGTAGGGGTCAGAACTGGGCTTTGAACTCAGGGCCTAGGTTGCCATGTTGGCCTATAGCTTCCCTGGTAGCCTGACAGCTTTCAGCAAGCCATGTTAACAACATTTTTTCGGCTGTGTCATTCAGATTCAGATCCAGGATGGTCACCTTGCAAAGAAAACAAATGTAAAACCATCAGCCATCTGCAAGTTGAACGGTTTTATTTTTTTTTTTAAATTTTATTTTATTTATTTGAGAACATACTGTACAGAGGGGTTACAATTACATGGTCAGGATAACGCATACATTTCTTACCAAGCATTGCAGCCTCCTCCTTTGTTTACCCTTCACCTCCCTTCCCAGCCTCCCCCCTCCCCAGTTGAACGGTTTTATTCTGTATTGATTTATTTATTTATTTCCTGTCAACGTTTGGGGCCTAGGAACCCAGGTTTGGCTGTGGATCCAGTGGCTACACCCCAGGGTAGAGTGATCGAAGCTGAGCCAGAGTTGCCATGACCTGTGTTCAAGCCCTGTGGCAAAATAAAAATGCATACATACATACATATGTACACTACAAATATTTAAAAATATATGTGAATCCTTGGCTTGGAATTCATGCCATTTTTTCTGCCAGGCCTGGGATTTGAACTCAGGATCTGGGTAAATCTACAGCACTATGGGGGAAGGGCAAGCTTAGTGTTGGAAGACAAGAAAATCAGGCATGTTCCCAGGGCCTGAATTCAACCCTAGCACTCAAAAAAAAAATATTCGTATACATTTTAAATACATGACTTATATTTACTTACAATTGTTTACTGCAGGGCCTGGGAAGGTGACTCAGAGGAAGAGTACTTGCCTTGAATACCTGAGTCCCTGGGTTCAATTCCTCAGCACCACATAAGAAAAAAGAAAAAAGCCGGAAGTGTCACTGTGGCTCAAGTGGTACAGTGCTAGCCTTGAGCTGAAGAGCTGAGGGACAGCACCCAGGCCCAGAGTTCAGGCCCCACTACCAGACCCAAAAACAAATGTTTACTGCATATTGCAGTTAGTGTAGTTAATCATTTTATTTTGTTTTTAATTATTTGTTAAGTATTTTGGTGAGTATGATTACACATATAACATTTGTTACATCCTATCACATAGGACATAGATTTGCATATATAGTGTACATCATACTTGAGACCCAGGACTTTCACTGGTAAGGAAAACATGTGTGACAATTGGCTTCTTCCACCAGGATTAAGTTTTTGGCAATTCTGTGATTTGAACTCAGGGCCTAGAAGGCCCACTTCATGAATAGGTCAATGTTAGCATACCAGTCTGATGCAAGTGAGGTTGTTGGGCAAATTTGAGGACCCATGTTCACGTCCTAGGAGTGGCCAATATATAAACAGTTAGATGTGTAGACTGAAGTGTGTGTGTATTTACATATGTATATGCATCTATCAATAAATGTATACAGAGACAGACATTTATGTAGATTCTAGTGTATAACTCCATATAAAGTGTGATGTCTATATTGAATATATATATATTCTATTACTACAAATTATTGGCATAAAATTATACCTCCATTAATTAATCACGGTAGAAGACTTGATAAAGTATTAATTAAATTAATCAATGATCTATATTTATTGTGTACAATCTTATACTAGAATGACTAGCTAATTAGTGATTCAATTAGTACATGTCACCATTCTATTAGTCTTCGTATAGATAGGAACGAGTTTCCTAAGATCTTCAGCCATGTGTAAGTGGCAGTCCCAGGATCGAACTAAGGGCCTCAGTGCCTGGATTGGGCTCAGGCTTCATTGAGAGCCCCCCAGCTTTCAGCTATGCAAGGACACGTAAAGTTTTCAAGCCTATTCACTGTCACCTAGGATGGCTATAGTGCAAAGGAAACAAAAGTAATACTGTTGTGTAAAACTTCCTGGTTTATTCATCCTCCATTTTTGTTGGTTTGATGTTTTATTGCCAGTGATGGGAGTTGAACTCGGGTCCTAGGATCCCTGGATCATCTGTGGGTGTAAAAGCTGCACCCCAGCTTTGGGTAATCAAGGCTGAGGCAGAGTTAGGACAACCTAATTTCAAGACCCATGCCTGCCCCCCCCCAAAAAAATGTTAACACATTAACTTGGAATTTGAGCCATTTTATCTGCCATACCTGGGATTTGAACGTAGGGGCTGGGTAACTCTACTGTGATCTGGGTGACATAGGAGCTCACCCGCCTTGAAGAAAAGAAATTCAGGAACATTACCCAAGGCATGAATTCCAGGCCCAGGACTGGCAAAAATAATATTTATATATATTTATAATGTATAGCATATATATGTATGTATTTGCATAGATATTACATATTGTACCTAGGACACAAGATTTTCACAGAAAGGAAAACAGTTCAACATTGGCTTCTTACTCCACTTATTGGTTTTGGCACTGCTGGGATTTGAACTCAGGGCCTGGAATGCCCAATTCCTCAAGTGGTCAGTAAGCACAGCAGCCTCAAAAAAATTTACTGCCAGGCAGTTCCCAGGACCTGACTTCTAGCCCAAGGAGTCGCCAATATATAAATAGATAGGTGTGCAAATTGCTGCAAAGATATATATGTGTATATATATATACATACATAGAGAGAGAGAGAGAGGGAGGGCTGGGGGAGAGAGAGATTTATAGGTTTATTCGATTGTATATTTAAATATATAAAAATATTTATAGAATGCGAGATGTCTACATATTAAATTACATTTAATATATTACTAATAACTAATAGGTATTTAATTATGCCTCCATTTAATTATGTATCATGTTTTAAGGCATAATAAAATGCTTCCTTGAGCAAAAGGAGCTCAAGGACAATGTCGAGGCTCACAGTTCAAGATTCAGGACCTGCCGCAAAAAAAAGAGCCAGTAACTCCACATATCTGTGTATATATGCAAGTATTTCTATCGGTGAACATCCAGAGACACTATGAAGAAAGGAACCCAGCTAGGAAATTTGCTTTAAATAGAATGATTTCATAGCACAGCTTTCAAGACAGTGCATGTTCCAGAGCTCCCCTCACTGTTCCCAGCGTAACCTGAGGTTTTCTCCACACCCCAGGCTACTGGAGGAAATCTGCTTCATTGTTGGAACAGGCAAACAAATTAGTGAGGATGAGTGTGGTTGGGCTCTAAAGGCCAGGAGAAAAAGGCCTCCTTTTACCCCAAGCTATCTCTCCCCCCAGTGCTCTGTTTTGACAGGAAGTCTTTATTTGTGTCACCTCCTGTGGCAGGACAAGTTCCCTGTACTCATCCTGTCTTTGTTATACTATGTTCCAATGTTGAGACAAACTGCTACAATTAATTAAAGAATCCTTTTGGCAGACAACTAGGGCCATGAATCTAATGAATTGATTCATAATTGGCAGTGTTGCCTCCCTAGGTTTCCGGAAGATTGCTAAATCTGCAAAATCACAATGCTTCCTGTCATCTAGGGCTGGTGAAGCTCATCAGGATTTGAAACCTTTGACCTCTCTTAGTTGGGTCCTCGGTGGCTAGGTTTGGGGTTGAACACAGGGCGAAGGTGTTGACCATGAGTTCACAGCAGAAGCTCAGTGCTTTCCCATTTGGTGTCACAGCTTCACTTCTGGTCTGTGTATGTGTGTGTGTGTGAGTGTGTGTGTGTGTGTGTGTGTGTGTGTGTGTGTGTGTGTGTTTGCATACACCAATCCTGAAGGACTCAGGACCTGACCACTGTACCTGAGTTTCTCCTGTACAAGGACAGCACTCTACAACATGAGCCACAAAGCACTTTAGATTTTTTTTCTAGTGATGTGGCATTGAGGATTCAAACCCAAGGTTTCATACATGCAAAGCACTCTACCCCTAAGACACATTCCCAGCACTCCACTTCAGGTTGTTTTTTTCTTATAAGTTTGAGGAGTTGAAGTCTGGGCCTGGGTACTATCTGTGAGCTCTTCAGCTCAAGTCTAGAGCTCTACCACTTGTGCTAAAGAGCCCCTTCAGATTTCTGGTAGTTCACTGGAGATAGCCATCTCAGGAATTTCCTGCTCAGGCTGGCTTTGAACTGTGATCCTCAGCTCTCAGCCTCCTGAGTAGCTAGGATGACAGGCGCGAGTCACCGGTACCCAGCTTCCACTTCAAGTTTCTAAGTGGTGAATAGGAGATAATAGTCTCATGTGACCTTTTATGTCTGCAATAGTTTGGAACCCAGATCATCAGATTTCAGCTTCATGAGTAGGCAGAATGACAGACCTCAGCTAAAGACACCTATGCTCTGACACTTTACTGCAAGGGGTCATTGGCTCCACATGGTAGAGTGCTAGCCATGAGCCCAAGATGAAAGTCAGCGCCTACGCTCTGAGTTCAAGGTAAACGATGGAAAAAACTAAACCAAAATAATTGTCTGCAGGAGACGACTCAATAGATTTCAGTACATACATCATTTTGGCCCTGACATGGGGGCATATCTGAGCCTCAACTTTCCCATTTGCACAATCATCTTCAGGTGGAGCTCTTACAAGGACCAGATGAATGAACCCCATGAAGGACTAGGACACAACAACTCATGAAGAACTCATCACATAGCTGTATCCCACATGCTGTCATTAGAATTAGGGTGCTTTCATCAGTATCACCATTCTTTCAGAAACAAATCACAAACCTCACAAAGTTCACATCCAATGATTTAGAGGGGTTGGTTTTTTTGGTGGGGGGGTTCAGCCACGTGGATTGCACTCAGAGGTTGGGGATACTATACTAAGATTTTAGCTCAAGCCTACAGCTCTGCCACTTTGAGCCACAGGTCAGAGTTTCGCAGACTTCATGCCAGGGCTGAGTTCTAAACCCACCAGTGTCAGATCTCAGCCCCTGAGTATCTTGGATGACAGGGGTGAGTGAGCGAGCAGCATCTGTTTCGGTGGAACTGGGTTGCAGTGGTTTATCTCTGGCTAAGTCAGGTTAGATATCACCTGTCAACCCCAGACTCCCAGCTTGTTCTGTGATGAGGTATTTGCAGCCTATCCTTATATCATTGCACTCAGAACATTCTATCTTTTTTTTTGGTGCCACTACTAGGGTCTTGAGTAAGGGTCTAGACACAGTCCCTATGTTTTTATGCTCAAAGCTAGTCCTCAACTACTTAAGCGAGACAGCACAACTTTCAGATTTTTCTGTGCATGTGGTAGTAAGGAATCAAACCTAGGGCTTTGTATGTCTTAGGAGAGCACACTACCACTGTTCCCCAGGAGTGACAAGTGTACAAACAGATAAATGTGTAGATTGGTATATAGATAGTTAAGTAGGTAGGTAGGTGGATAGATAGATAGATAGATAGATAGATAGATAGATAGATAGATAGATAGATATAGAGGTATACGCTTAAAACAAGAAAGAGATGTCTGTATATTATGAAATTGCATATACAAAATTACTACTGATTATTGGCAATTAAATTATTCCTTACTTTTTAAAGTATCATGATTGAATACAAAATAAAGTATTAATTGAAAATTAATGTAGTATAATTGTTTTATATAGTTTTATAATTTAATCATACACTAGTAATTAATTTGTTACTTTTATAACATTTCATTTGTATGGATGTATATCGGAATGCGCCTTAGAATCTCCTACCATTCATTACTGGCAGTACCAGGATTCGAACTCCAGGCCTAAGTGGCCTCTTTTGGCTATGGCTTCCCTAATAGCCCGCCAAACATCAGCAATGCAAGTTCATGTACACTTTCATTTAGACCCAGGATGGCCACAGTGCAAAGCGGGGGAAAAAAGTAAAACCACCTTCTTGAACTATTCAGTTTTTTTTTTTTTTTATTGTAAGAATACCATACAGAGGAGTTATAATTACATGGCAAGATAACTAGTGCATTTCTTATCAAGCATTGTTGCCTCCTCTTTTTTTCTGCTTCCCATCTCACTTTTATCCTTCTCTTTTTATTTTTTTTTGCCAGCCCCAAGATTTGAACTCTGGTCCTAGGATCCCAGGGTTGGTTGTGGCAGAGATGCCAAGACCTGAGTTAAGCCCCATTCTTTGGCCAAAAAAAAAATAATAAGGCCCTGACTTGGAATTTGCACTATTTTTCTGGCAGGCCTTTGATTTGAACTCAGGGTCTGGGTAACTCTGTGACACTGTGGGTGAAGGGGAAGATCACCGTCCTTGAAAACAAGAAATTCAGAACAATTCCAAGAGCCCGAATTGAAGCCCCAGCACTGGAAAAACTAACATTTATACATAAGATCTATTTATATTGCATGAGTTTATAGCATATGACGTTTATTACACTTATTAATTTAGTATTATTACACATATAATGTTTCATTACCTCATATCACCTAGGATATATTTGCATATGAATTATACATCACACTGTGACCAAGGACTGTCACAGAGAAGGAAAAAATGTGTCAAAATTAGCTTCTTACCCCACGAATAAATTTTTGGCCATGTTGAGATTTCAACTCACAATGCCCAATCCATAAATGGGGTCACAGTCTTAGCAGACCAGCGTGTGGCAAACTGAGTTGCCAAGAAGTTCTGAGGACCTGTGATCAAGCCACAATAGTGCCCAATATACAGATAGTTAGAAACATAGATAGATAGATGGATAGATAGATAGGTGTGTATATATATACATGTGAGTGTGTGTATATATATGCATATATATATATATATATATATACAGAAAGGGAATGTGAAGATGATATATATATATATATATATATATATATAACTGATTATTAGTGATTACATTATGCCTCCATTTAATGAAGTATTATGGTTGAATACTTAAAAAATGTGTAGTTAAAAATTAGTCAATATCCTTCCATTAGGTGCTAGAATGGAAGACATAAATCCAGTCATTTGTGTGTGGCATTCTAAAATAGAATCAAGAATTAACTGCAAATTATTACTATTATAACATTCCATTAGCATTCACATGAATAGGAATGAGTTTTTCAGATTCTCCCTCCATTTGTAGGGGGCAGTCCTAACATTCGAACTCCAGGCCAGGGTAGTTTACTTCTAATGCAAACCATTTGAATGGCACTGTGAAGACTTCAGATTGTCACGATTAAAAAAAGAACAGGAAGAAAAGAAAGCCAGGTGTCAGTGGCTTCTGCCTATAATCCTAGCTCCTCAGGAGGCTGAGATGTAGAGAATGCCAGTTTGAATTCAGCTGGGGCAGGAAAATTCCTGACACTCTTATTTCTAATAGACTACAGGAAAAAAAATACACATATGGGTGGGGCTGTGGCTCAAGGGCAGAGCACTACCCTTGAGCAAAAGGAGCTCAGGGACAGTGCCTAGGCTCATAGTTCAATCCCGGACCTGCCAAAAAACAAAAAAGAGGCAGAAATTCTGTGTCTCTGTGTATAGATGGATGGTGTATGGATGATGGGCATTCAGCAGGTTGCCTATGCCCAGCCCCCAAACCTGGGCAAGCTGGGACAAGCACTGAGACAATACTAAGTCTGAGCCTGCTGCTTGAACAAAGCATCCTTCGCTGCCATTTAAGTACTGAAGCCCCAAAGGCTTTGCCTGGGCTGGTGTGTGCAACAGGTGCATTATGTTGTGGGTGAGGTTTCCCATTAGGACACCTAGAAGCCAGCCACTGCCTCCAGGGAGACCACATTTTCTAGGCTGTAGGAGTTGTTCAAGGTTCTGGCTCCATATTCTGTAGGATGTGGGGCCTGGTGCCTATCACTCATTCATCATTCCTGATTGCAAAGTCTCAGGCTGGTCCCAAATCCTGGGAAAGATAGGAAATAACCAGTGATTTCTGCGCCGAAATGGTTAGCCAATAAATCCCACCCTCATAGCTCCTGTTAGAAGTGAGCCTTGGGCTGCAAATGTGGCTTGGTGGTAGAGTACTTACCTAGATTGCACAAAGTCCTGGGTTCGATTCCTCAGTACCACAGAAAAAGAAAAAGCCAAAAGTGGCACTGTGACTTAAGTGATAGAGTGCTAGCCTTGAGCAAAAGAAGCTCAGGAACATGTTCAGACCTTGAGTTTAAGCCCCAAGACTGGCAAAAAAGGGACCCTGCTGAGACATATTCTTCTGGGACTCAGAGGAGGGCCAAGGTTAGAAGTAAGAGGTAGAGGTCAGGTGCTGGTGGCTCACCCCTGTAATCTTAGCTACTCAAGAGGCTGAGATCTGAGGATCAAAATTACAAGAAGAAAAGAGTATAATGAGACACTTTTCTCCAATTAAACACCCCAAAAGCCAGAAATAGAGCTGTGGTTCAAGTACTGGAGTGCTAGCCTTGAGCACAAAAGCTCAGGGATACTATCAAGGTGATGAATTCAAACCCCCAGACTGGCACAAACACACACCAAGATAGAGCATTTCCCAGTTGGCCTGCACAAGTTCCATCTCTAGCAACACAATATTAAAAAAAAAGAGGGAGAAGGGAAAGAAAGAGTTGCTCCAGAAGGTGATATAACGAGTGCCAAAATTCCACAGGAGTTCTAAGATGTGGAACAGGACAGAGAGCCTCAGGCAGAAGGTACAGCATTGGCAAAGGTCCTGAGGTATGGTGTAGAGCTGGTGGTGTGGGTGAAATGAAGGTTCTGTGGCTTCAGACAAGTCTGGCAGGACATTCAAGGCTGGGTAAAGGTTTGTACTTGAGACACAGGCAGGGCAGAGGGTGGCGACCTAGAATGGGGCCCAGGGGGAAGATTAGCTTGGCTTTTCACCACGGACCCCAGCCATTTCCAGTGGCTGGAAGCCTATTTTTCACAGCTCCTGACCCTTAGAGGCCTCCTTTTCATGGATGAGTCAGGGCAAATGCAGGCAAGAACTCTTTCTTAAGAAAAGTTTCTAGGCACCAGTGGCTCAGCCCCTGTAAATCCTAGCTATTCAGGAGACTGAGATCAGATATTGTGGTTCAAATCCAGCTCAGGGGAAGAAAGTTAGTGAGACTCTTCTTGCCAATGACCTAACAAAAGACAGAAATGGAAATATGGCTCAAGTGGTAAAGTGCCAGCCTTGAGAAAAATTTAAGAGACTAAGGTTCAAACTCTGAGTTTAAGCCCCAGTACTGGCACAGAAAAAAAAATAAAGAAAAGCTTTAAGAAGCTCCTAGCCCACTGTGGTGAAAGGCCAGATCAGCTAAGTGCATGTGGCTCATGCATGTCCTCCTTGATCTTCAGGAAGCTGAGATCAGAGGATCGTGGTTCAAAGCCAGCCCTGGCAAGAAAGTCCAGGAGACTCTGATCTCCAAGGAACCACCAGAAAACTGGAAGAGGCGCTGTGGCTCACGTGGTAAGCTGAAGAGCTGAGCTACAGTGCCCAGGCCCAGAGTTTGAGCCCCATGACCAACACCTGCTTGGAGCTCACTCTGTGGCTCTAGGCAGAGTACTTTCCAATGGGCCCCTGAGGGTCAGGTCTCCCAATGTCTAGGTGTCTTCAGAGCAGTAGCTTTGGCGGCCTTTGTGCATGCAATGGGCCACAGTATCAGAGAAGGGTCCTGCCTTGGGGGATGGAGGTCATCAGCCGGGTCATCAGAATGGCATCAGTCATGGGTGCAGTGTGCATCTAAGCAGTAAACCAATGTCTCATACCACGGTTCTGGGTTAGGAGGGCCAGGAGCTGCAAGATGGCACAGCAGGTAATGCTCACTCATGTGGGTATCATAAGTTTGCGACTCTGTCACGCACACCTTGGACATGTGTTGAGTTGGGCTCATGAAAGACTTGCAGGCTCAGGAATCCAAAGCTGGCTGGCTGATGCTTGTAGCAGTCACTATCCCAGGAGTCCCAGGGCTCGGAGCACTGCTTTCCTCTCCACTGCTTGGGGACAGATGAAGGTCTGCACTCTTGGACTGACTACAAAGGAGCATCCATTGTGTCCTTCCCTTGGTCCTGTGGCCCTGTGCCTGGATGGAGGGGCAGCTTCCATGGAACTTACTGCCATGGCCCAGACCCACTCAGCCCAAGAAGGACTTAGGGAGAAACCACTTGATCAACTTTGAGAATTTACTATGACTATGCCTCAGGACTGCCCCCAGTTCTAGCTCAGCTCATCATTAACACCTTCCTCTGTGTGTGTGTGTGTGTGTGTGTGTGTGTGTGTGTGTGTGTGTGTGTGTGTGTGTCAGTGTGTCTGTGTGTATGTGTGTGTGTGAGTATGTGCGTGTGTGCACGCACACCCATGCATCTTGGTGCTAAGGCTTGAACTCAGGGCCTGGGCTCTGTCCCTCAGGTTTTTCATTCAAGGTTACCACTCTACCACTTGAGCCACAGCATTTCTTCCAGCTTTTGGGTGGTTATTTGCAGAAGAGAGTCTCACACACTTTTGTAGCTGGACTGGCTCTGAATGGTAATCCTAACATCTGAGCCTCCTGAGAACCTAGGAATAAGACAGCATCAGCTATTAGCATCTGGCCTCACTTTCCTTCTGGCTAAAACAGAGTACCTCTCTCCCAGCCG
>NW_024872232.1:0-18971 GCF_019054845.1 Dipodomys spectabilis
TAAAAAATAAGTTGCATAAAAAAAAATAAGTTGCATGAAAAAATTTCACTGTATTGGTATAGTAGATATTATTCTTTATGTAGTAACTTTTTAAAAATTAATACTATTTTGCATCTAATTTGAATTAATTACCCATTTTTAATCAGAGGACAAACAACTTGAATCCAACTAGACAATAATTTCACAATATACTTGACAATATTTTGAAAAAAGAACAAATTTAGTACTTTCTCATACTCAAATCAAAAACAGTTTAATTCTATGGAAACCCATAACTTTAAAAAGTAAATAAGTTGTTAAGAGGAGAGAATATATGTATTCTTCAAAATTCCTATGACTGATAACTACTCATTTTCAAATTCTGAACATTCCATTCCTGTTGGCATGTTATGAAATTCTGCAATAGATGCAGTTTCCAGTGGGGTGTTACAGATTGAGAAATCAACAGAAAAGTAGCCACATTCTGGTAGAAGATAAAACTATGATTCACCTGTAATAATTAATTCTTCAAGAGTAAGCAATTTTTTATCAGTGAAAGTTATTATTTCTTTGACCATCAATCCAAAGACTTATGCCATAAATTCATCCTAGCCCAACAGTTTCCAACTTGTAGGGTACACCTCAAAATTCCTTTAATTCACATCACAAATAGCTTATCTCTATTGTGAAAAAATACTACACCTCTGCTAATGTGATGCACTTCGTGTTCTGGAAAGAACACCACAATAAACTGGGTTACATCATTTTTCCCCACTGGTATTCTTGAGATCAGAACATCTTGCAAATATTATTTATATTTATGCTTTTTAACTATCATAGATATTTAGGATGCTAAGATCGGAAGATTTCAGTTCAGAGCCCACCCAGGGAGGAAGGTTCCCTAGATTCTTATTTCCAAGAAACTTTTCAAAAAAGCCAGACATAAGTGGCACTGATGTTGAAGTGGTAGGGCACGAGCCTTGAGCATAAACAGGCTCAGAGACAGTGTCCAGGCCCAGAGTTCAAGCCCTATGACAAATCAATAAAACAAAAATAAAAACAAACCCAAACCTAGCAATTTTCTCATTGTATACAGAGGCACATAATTTAGGAAACTGCTTCCTGTGTTACATACAGGTAGAAAAAAGAAGATGTCATACAATTATTCTCTTCATACTATGTTATATCAAAGCCTCAAAAATTGCTGTTTTCTAAATTTATAAATTAACATCATCTTTTTGTTCGCAACTCTGTCTATATTATTCACATTATCATTTTATACATGAACTGTTGGAATTATCTATTAACTAAGTTCTAATAATAACTCTCTTAAAAGAATATTCTAGGCAAGTAGAATGCAAGAATCATTTGTGAATTTGTCAATTAAACCCTCTACTTAAAAAGAATTTTGTAGTATCTTATAGAATATGTAATTAAAAACAAAACCAAAACATTTATTTTAAATCTAAATTCTAATTTAGCAATATCTATAAAGACATACATTAGACGAACTTTGCTTTTTCTCTGGGCTTAAGCTTTTGTAATCCTTCATCAATTCTTTGGAATCCAACAGAATTATGATAAGAGAATTGTGGATGGGAATCAAGAGCCATTTTACATCTAGAAATGTTCTGTAATGCAGACAGCATTTGAAACACACCTGAGGATTATATATGAGTTGCATTGTAATAGGAAACTTAACTTCTCAAAACATAGTGACAAAATTAGCCCAAACTTCCAACTGTGTATTCCTTTCTTGTTTGGTTTGTTTTATTAAGACAAAATTATACTACCTAGTCCAGGGAAGGTATCACTATGTAATTCCACTCTCTAATCTCCTGTCAGTCTGAATGTTAGAATTCTAGCCTTGTATCACATTGCCCTGCCATATTTTCATGGTTTATTTAATCTAGACACAGACTAGCAATTCTGAACTTCTCCAGTGATATTATCCACTAGACTTCTCAGACTCTTCATGTACTATTTTCAAAGATTTTCTAACATTTGACACAGGATTTGAACATTTTCAAATACACCTGCGGGGTCTCCGATTCATTCCTCCATGGATCCAATCCCTTTACTATTGATTACTTGACTCTCTTACTATCTCAAGTTTACCTATGTAATATTCTCAAACTTTTTTGAAGAAAGTTCACTTGAGGATTTTCTAAGTTAAAAATTATCACTTGATTCTAGTCTTACTCAGGATATATTTTCTATTGCTTTCTAAATTTTCTACATATTCTGAGAGTTGTATCATTTGTGCATTTGTGTGTGTGCATTTAAGTGCCTCTGTGTTTATGATTATGTTTGTATGTATGCATGCAAAAGCCTCAAGCTCTTATTTATCAATCTTATTTATCAATGACTGGTATTCCATGACCTGAGCCATTCTTCCAATCCAGCTTTTGGCAGGTTAATTATAGATAGTGTCTCAAAAACTCTTCTGCCCAGGCTGGATGTAAACTGAACTTCCCAGGCTCCTTTATATTCGTAGGTTTTATTTATCCAGTAGAATCAAATTTTGAACTAGAAACATTTTTTTGAGTGTAAAGTCTAAGCTGTAGCCCAGATTTTTAACTCCAGAATTCATATAAAGATAGATGAACATACACATTACATATACTGAGTGTAGAGTTAGAAATGTGATCCTAAGCTGGGTGGCGGTGAGATCTGAGGATTGGGGTTCAAAGCCAGCCCAGGTAGGAAAATCCCAGAGACACTTCTCTCCAATTAACTGCAAGAAAAGTGGAAGTGGCACTGTGGCTCAAGTGGTAGAACATTAGCCTTGAGTGGAATAGCAGAGGGACAGTGCCCAGGCCGAGAGTTCAAGTGCCAAGACCACGACCAACAAAAAAATATATAAGTAAAGGAAAGAAAAAGAAATGTCATCTTAGCCACCAGTTCATTGCTAGTATATTCCCTACTCTCTCAAGATGGACTTTTTTCCCTGTTATGTCCATGCTCTTATGTCTGACTTTTTTTGGAAGCAGAATTATACTTCCATTCTTCTTTCTATAAAGTTGCTTGATTAGCAAGCATGATTTAGAAAGGGAGTGCCCTCATAATTCGTGTTTCATGTAGGAGTAATGCTTTCTCTATATCACTCCCATAAATCTACACACTGGAATTGGCTTTATTGTTTCAATGTTGTCTTATTTGTAGAGTCTTTTTATAGTATATTGAACCCTTATACTTAAACACAGAACTTCTCTTTCTCCTATTATTGCTATGGTTTCCCTTACTGTTAATGCATGTACACTTGGGAAATAATGCGCAGCACATACACACACAAAAAGAATGACTGAGAACCTTCTTCCTATTTAAAATTCGCCTTAATTTACAGAGAACTTACAAAGTTTGTACTCAATGTAGTCATTGATAAAATATTTATAAGCAACATAAATTTCGTATTTTCTCTTTACTAAGTTGTCTTTGAAACATGTGTTACCTCAGGTCCAAAAGTGTCCTTGTGTTATTTCAGCAAACCCAGAACATTCATCATACCTCAGGCAGCACCATCGTTTGTTACTGGACATAACAGCTATTGGATGTGGAAACTCCCAGGAGGGGAAATGAACACAGAGGAATGACAAAGTTCATGTTAACTTGTGCTTTCCTTTTTACTGTACAAGAAAAGAATCCCAAGGCTTGAAGGAAACTCTGTCCCTGACTTTTTCGAGTGTGTTCTATACTCATATAAAACTTTTCTGTAAACTTCTAGGTGAGAGTATTACAAAAAGAAATAATGTGCCATTTGAAGGCCAGCATAGAACAAAAGGAAATAATGTTGTTTTAAAAGTGTTCTACAGCAAAGAAACAAAGGCATGGAGGTTTTAAAATGTCTTATGTATGGATATTTCACCCCTGAGATGATTCTCTTTTTTGCAGGAGACAGTTATCAATTCCTCTAGTCTAGTCCTGAGTTCTCCTGAGCAATAAGGATTCCAAAAAAGCAGGATCCAGTGACTATGATAAGCAAAAGTGCCTCTTCTCAGACTAGTGCTCCTTTAAGGAGGGTCCCAAAGAAATATTTGGGGTTTTTTTGTTTGCTTGTTTGTTTGGATTGTGCTGGTTCTGATCCTGATCCTGATCCTGAACAGTTGTCTTTCCTGCCCACCTGTCCCCAAAGCTAGTACACTACTGCTTGAGCCAAAACTCCACTTCTGTTTTTTGTTGTTTAATTACGGATAAGAATTTGACCAACTCTCCTGCCTGGGTTGGCTTTGAACTAAGATTGTAAGACAGCTAAGTAGCATCAACTGTATAGACATTGCGTTTGAAACAAGAAATATTAGATGAAGTTTACTGTGAACCTAATATTTGACAATTTTTAAAATAAAAGACTATGTCCAGGAAAAAAGCCATAACTTAAGTAACTCAGCAAAAGTAGGTGCACTGAATAATTTTGGAATTATTTTTTCTGCTTGGGAAGTTAATTGATCTTGACGTTCCTTTGGGGGAAACTTAAAGTCATATTTCGCTTTTTTTGTTGGTCGTGGGGCTTGAACTCTGATCCTGGGTGCTGTCCCTAAGCTCTTCATCTCGAGTTGAGCGATCTACCACTTTAGCTAAAGCACCAGTTCTGGGTTTCTGGTGGACTTTCCAGGCTTTGAACCACAATCCTCTGATCTCAACCTCCTGAGTAGCTAGGATTACAGTCATGAACCACCAGGACCTGGCTCATATTTGCATTTATGTGCACTGAATGACACTATGTAGCCAAAGAATGGAAATTTGAACAAAATGATGCCAATGCAGATTTTCAGAAAAATTGAGGTAGCAATAAATAGGTCCTCCTTTTCCATGTTGTTACATTAATGACTCATGAGCTTTGGGACCCTTACATTAGCATCCTCTGCCATCTGTATAGGTGTATTTAGTATCAGGAAATGTTCATAGAGAAATATAGAAAGACAGATTTTTAGAAAGAAAAGGGATAAGGTATGAAAAAACAGCATAGAAGGAGATACGTTTATCACACAGAGATTAAGAACTAGCCTAAGAGATTTAGAATTCTAAAGGCAATGAGGAATAAGCCTAGTTGATAACTAGTTTTTCAATAACCAAAAATGGTTCTCTAGAACACTTTCTGCTACACCTTAGTTACTATCATTTATTCCTTCCATCTGGAGTTATTTCTTCTTTTCTGTCACAATTGTTCATTAGTCTCTGCCTTTGGTGTCATGATTGACCAAAAAGATTTCCAAATCTCACTTAGACTACCCTTCTCTTTGTGATTAGCAGTGACCACACAAAATCCTGGAATCTTTGAATTACCAGAATTAATATTCACCTGACATCTAAGAACATTCCTGGCATTAATTGCTGTGACCTAATGAACAAAACTTTTTTCAACACAATATCCTAATAAAACAAAGTACATGAATAAGGGACTATTGTCAGGTGTCAGAATGCAATTATATATTCCAAGTATGTGTTCTTTATTTTGCATTTACTAACCAAAAATTTTTTTTTCCCTGACCCACAGACTACTTCCAGAATGAGAGGGCCACCTTGCGTTCCAGCCACATGGGGACGCTGGTCCACCTCCTCCTGCACCCATTCAACCAGTTCCTGTGAGAGAGAGAGAGAGAAAGAAAGTCAGAATTACACTTAAGTCAGGTGCTGGTGGCTCAGAATTCTAATCCTAACTACACAGGAGGCTGAGATAGGAGGATCATGGTTCATAGCCATCCCGGTCAGGAATAACTGTGAGACTCTTATCTCCAAAGAACCACCTGAGAACTGGAAGTGGTGCTGTGGGCTCAAGTGGTAGCCTTGAGCTGAGGAGCTTGGGGACTGAGCCCAGGCCTAGAGGTCAAGCCCCACGTCTGCCAATAAGTGGACTTCCCACCACAAGAAATGGACTGAATAGCACCCATTGTCCTAGGGAGCATGGTAGAGAAGTCAGGCTGAGCTTCCTGTGAATTGAGGTTATAAGTAGGTCACCTGGCTTCTCTGTTCCTTGATTTCCCCACCTGGAAAACTCAACAGAGTGAAGGATCCCCTGTCTTACGGGGATAGTTTAATGATGAAAGAGAGCCATGTTTTCTTTCATAATACCCACCTGTTGCAAGATTAATAACTGGCCCCACCTGAGCCCTTTCCAGTATCTTCCTGTCATATGCTCACAGAATTGCCAACAACCTTAACTGAAGGCTTCTCCCTCTGTGCCTAGCCATGCTCTAGAGATCCCTCTGTATAAATCTATTGTTTCCTCACACTCTCCTGTGAGGAGGCTGAGGTCTGATGGTTGAGGCCCTACCCAGAGCTTCGCCTGTGGCCAAGAATTGGCTACTGTGGACTAAGAGTTTGGGATAATCTATCTAAACTGAAAAATGAGCATGGCTCTACATGTCTAACATCCCAACTACAGAGGACCTACCTGTTAAAGATAGGAGGACTGTGATCCAGCCCAGCCTGAGCATATATTGAGTCTCTATTTCAGAAATGCCCGACAGAAAGGTGGTTCCTCAGAGCCAGGGAGAGCAGGGGGTCATGGTGCCTGCAGAGGGGTGTCTGACCTGGGTGGGGGTGGTGTTGGGGAAGCCACTCACCAGTGCTGCTGGGAGAATCTGTTGGTTTCTGCTCCAGGTGGGCCAAGCAGCAATGGCGGCAGCATTATGGATACATGGGCCCAGAGCAGAGGACAAGGGGCAGAGACCTGTTTGGGGCTTTAGGCCAGCTGGCAGGGCACTATTGTCTGAGGATTGAAACCTGGCACCACCTCGGGAAGGTAGGGACGGGGCTGGGAGGTGGGGTGGCACATCAATTTCCTACTATGCTCCAAAGTCACATCAAGTCTTTTGCTCATCACTCAGCCACTTCTACCTTCCTCAACGGCTGGTAGTGGTGTAAACTAACAGAGGGAATCTAGGTGCTACTGGAAAGCCTGGAATGTGGGTGGGGCCACCATTCTTGTATCCCATTAATCAGAAAGAAACATGAAAGAATGGGGGTGTGGCCGGAATCCTGTGATGTCAGCAGCATGGGCAGAGTCAAGATGACAGCGGGTCCTCCAGCCATTTCCGATGGAACTCTGTCCAATTCAATTGGGGACAAGAGGGTGACCTGCTTTAGTTGGATGGCTGCACAGATAGTTGTGTATGTCTGTTTGTTGCCAGTCCTGGACCTTGAACTCAGGATCTGGGCACAGTCTGTGAGATGTTTTTGCACTAGGCTCACCCTCCACACTGAAGCAACAGGACTTCTGGCTTTGTTGGCACTGAAGTTTGTCAGGGGTCTCAAGGACTTTCCTGCTTAGGGTGACTTTGACCATGATCTTCACATCACAGCCTTGTAAGTATCAAGGAGGAGTGCTGAGAGCCACTTATTAGTCTTGCTGATGTTCTTGGACAGACCTGTGATTTCTATATCGATGGGTTGAAGTGGTGTGAGCTGGAGCCCACAGTTCCTTTCCTGATCCATCCACGTCCAAATGGCAGGAGATCCTAAGAAAGTTGTTCCTATCCACATAATTACCAATGGAATGTGATATAAGTCATAATTTAATGCAAAGTTCTTGAATGATTCTAGGATAAAATTATACACAATTATATTATAGGACACTGATCGATTTTAGTTAACACTTTATGAAGCATTTAAACAATCACATTCATAAAATGGAGGTATAATGAAATACCTAAGAATTGGGCCTCACATAATATAAAGGTGCCATTTTTTATGCCAGGACTGGGATTTGAACTCATGGTCTGGTTAACTCTGTTGCACTGTGTGGGAAGGGAAAGCTTGCCTCCTTGAAGTCAAGAAATTCAAGTCTTTTCCTTAGTCCAGAAATAGATCCTCACCACTAGAAAACATCCTATTCATGTACAATTTACACATATGATTTATATTTATATACATATGTAGACTCCATATTGTGTTAAGTATAGTTATTTTATTTTTTGTTTTATTCATGTTTTGACCGTTTATGTTATTAACTATTATGGCACATAGAACATTGATTACATTGATTAAAGAGGATATAGGTGTACATATGTATTCCACTTCATAAATGACACCAAGGACATTCACAGGAATGGAAAACATGATTCACCTTCAGCTTCTTATTCCAGGATTCATTGTTTGGGAATGCTGGCATCAGAATTCATGGACTACAACTAATGAATGGGTGAGTGTCATCACGCCATCCTGGGGCAAATTGAGTTGACAGGCAGTTCCCAGAACCTGAGATTGTGCCCCAGGTGTTAAGAAAGTAAGAACAGATTGACCTGCAGATGGCAGTATGCTAATAAATATATATCTTTATAGAGTACCAGAGATATCTATACATTATTCAGTTATATAGGCTACATTCCTACCAATTCCTGGGTATTTATTATGCCTCCATATAATTAATGTTATTGTTTTCATCCTTAAACTACTAATGAAATCAATCAGTATCATGAAATTATTGTGTTCCTGTAATTAATAATATTCTTTTTATACTTCATAAATAATAAATAAAATCAATCATCCTCCTGAAATGATGCAGTCTAATTTTATTTTATTTTATTATATATTCAGTATATATATTATATATATAATATATATACTAAATATATATATTTATAGTATATATAATATATATTTATATATATATATATAGTATATATAATATATATACTATATATATATATAAATATATATATATATATATATTTATATACTACTGTGAAAATACTGTACAGAGGGGTTGCAATTACATGGGCGAGATTATGAGTACATTACTTATCAAGCATTGTAGCCTCCTCCTTTGTTTCCCCTTCCCATCCATTTGCATCCTCCTCCCTGCCCCCCACAAATCCTCCCACAATTCCTCCCCCACCAAAGTTGTAATGTTCGTTTTGGACATAACATCTCATTGCTGCAAGGGGTCCACCTGAATCCCTATTTAAATGATTTGTTTTTTCCCTTCCCCTCCACAAATTATACCAACATCAAATACAGTGAAAGCAGGGGTTATAGCGTTGGGGAGGGACATAGAAATCTACAAAGAAATAATCTTATAAATGTGTTAGAGACAATTGCATGAAAGTAAAAGAAAACATTTGAATACATACCTTAGGGTACATTTCCCTAACATCAACTTATCTGACCTTTTCTGCTTGACGCAGACATATACTAGATATTGCAAATAAGGGAAACCATGGGACCTATGCTTCTTTGGGCCTGGCTTACTTCATCTAATATAATTTTTTCCAAGCCTTTCTATTTCCCAACAAATGGGGCAATATCATTCTTTCTGATGGAGGCATAGAATTCCATTGTGTATATATACCACATTTTCTTGATCCATTCATTTACTGAGGGGCTTCTGGGTTGATTCCACAATAAAAGACCCAGAATACACTTCTGGGAAGATGGTAGAGGAGAAACTGGAGGCTAAACAAGCATAGAAAGCAGTTTTAGAGTTCCAGTGAACAGTCCTAAGCCAGAGAATCACACCAAGTGTGCCAACACAGGAAAGAGAGTTAGGCCAGAGAGGGAAAATCCAGGCAAGGAGACAGATCTGAATTCTTGCCAGCAGCTGTCACTGCGGCAGCAGTGGCAGCGGCTGAGGCTGTACTGCAATACCTGAAACAGAGAGAGTCCGGGACAAAAGAGCCAGATGCGGCTTGGAAGAGAATTCTACTCAACACCAGCAAGAACCGACAAGGAACAGACATGTTCATCCTGCAGTTCGCAGAACAAAGATGACCCAGGATCCAAGACTCGGCGTGAGTAGAAGCCTGACATCCTCACTCCTTCGCAGGGAGCAGAGGAGGGAAGGCCACCCTCCACCCCCAGTACCAGAGATCTCCATCTTGGATACCAACAAAGCTCCGAGGAGCTGCTAGCTCCAACTCAGGCCTTGGAATAAAAGGAGTCATTTAGCAGGTCACAAGAACTTAATGGTGTGACATGCCAGACTCAGCTGCACCCAGTGAAAAGTCACCCAGCTCGGGCGCCAGCCCTAGGAGTGGCTTTCTTCACTGGATAATAAGAACCAGAGGCTGCCTCTCCCTTTAGCAGCTTCGACATCAGTAAACAGATACCCTGAGAGTGGCTCCAGGCTGGGCTCTGTGAGTTTCTCACAAACTAGCCCCTAGGAAAGGCTACTGTTTGCTGAAAGACCTCAACTCTACCCAGAACCTGGCCTCATCACAGCATCTCCAAACTTGGGGAAAAAGCCATCTCCCTCATTTGTGATACTCAAAGCAGACCCCCCCTCCCATTGAACTAACATGGGAGGAGGATAGCAAAATCCTGGGTAAAGCAGACTATTTTTCTGCCCATCCAAACAAACTGATTTAAGAAACCAACCAAGCCACAGGACCACAAACAGACCAGAGACTCCAACCACAGGCTGATTACATGCACAAGGGAGATACATGATTTTTCCCAACCCTCCCCAAAAAATTAAAGAACTTTTTTTTTCTTCTTCTTCTTTTTATACCTTTTACAAATTTTTTTTCTTTTCTAAAACTTTTTTTAATTTTTAGTTTTTAATTTCCACCTTTTTTGAAAAAAATTGTTTTCTAGTAATTTTTTCCCCCTTATAATCTTTATTTTAGGGATACATGCGTGTGTGCGTATTTCTTTCTTTTTTTCTTTTTTAAAAAATAATTTCTTTTTGTTTTTTGCTTGTCTAAACTGAACTTCTGATCTTTTTTTTTCTTTCTTCCTTATCCTTCTCACCTTTTCCTCTCTTTTGTTCTTCTTTATGGGACTAAATTGTTGTTCTGCACATCCTCAGATAAACCCGTATTTGATTATTATACCCTATCACACATTGTGTACACACTTAATCCACAAATTTATTACTCAATTCAAAACCTCTGACACTTAAATTCCTTAATAGCAGTACTACCTCTTTATACATATATAATATTTTAAGTATTTTTATTTTTAAGGTTTTCACATCTCGTTTATATCCCTCCCCTTCTCTCATTATATTAACGTTCTTTGAATAGTTTGTTCTCGATCTGCATATTATTAATTTTTATTTTTCTATTTTTTCCGATCTCTTTTTTCCTTTCTCTTTCTTCTTGTTTTTTCTCTCTCTACATTCATCCTATCCAACCTATTTTCTATTTTGCGATCACTCTATTCCTATTTTTTACCCACATCTCTCCCTAACCCTAATAATTTCTGGTTTACCAAATTCTTCTTTGCAGTCCGTAGCCCATTAATATATAGTTGTTTGATGTTGAAAAGAGGTATCTGTTGAACTAGATTGTATCTGCAGATTATTGACTGTGCAAATTCAGTCTTTGGTTGATGCTTGCCTTATGTTAGTGTTCTAGCACAAAACTGGTATTACTTTTATTCAAAATGGGCAGAGTAAGCCGGAAATCCACAAGAAAAATGGCAAGTCTGGCTATCTCCACTCCCACGCATGATAATCAGGAGACAGAACAGATAATGAATAATCCAGAAGAGAGTTCCCAAATAGCTCTACAAAAACTGCTGGCAAACATGATAAATGAAAAGATTGAAAATATACAAAGAACTCTGTATAAGCATGATAGGGAGAGAGAGGAGGCAAACAAAAGGTCAATGCAGGAAAAGATTGAAAACATACAAAAGACTCTGTATATGTGTGATAGGGAGTGAGAGGAGGCAAACAATAGGTCAATGAAGGAAAAGAGTGAACACCTACAAAGGACTCTGAGTGTGAGAGGGAGAGAGAGGAGACAATCCATAGGTTTATACAGGAATATCCTGAGTGTGAGGAAGCTACTTAAAAACTGATAAAGGATTTGCGTGAGAAGCTTCAGAATACTCAAAGAGAAAGGCAGGAATGGTGTGAACAGGTTGACAACACTCAAAGAGAACTACAAGAATAGCATGAAAGGAAGGAAGCTAAGCAAAGAGTAATACAGGAATTGAGAGAGCAGGATGAGTATACAAAAAGAGCAGTAAAGGCATTCATGGGATCCATTAACAAAGAGCAGAAGGAAGTCAGGGAGACCACAAAGGGAATGCTGAATGGAACCCAACAGAAGGAATGGGAGTCCAAGGAAACCATAACCAATCAACTAAGTGATTTGAGAATAAACAATGAACACCAAATTAAGGAAGTAAAGAAGTTCATACAAGATCTAAAACAAAGCTTCAAGAAAGAATTTGAAGCCATCCAAGCAGACCAATTAGAAGGAAAAGAAATAAACAACAAAGTAGAAAGTCTTGACAAAAGGTTAGAAGGTGCAGAAGATCGAATCTTGGGGAATGAGGACAGCCTAGATATTATAGAGAAAGAACATACAACCATCCAAGACAAGTCCAAGAAATATGAGAGATCTATCCAACACTTGGAAGACACCTTCAGAAGGCCTAATCAAAGGATAATGCGTGTAGAGGACCACCTAGAAACAAAAGTTAATGGTGTAGGAAATTTGTTTAACAGGATCCTAGCAGAGAACTTCCCAAACATGCAAGAAGATAGGCTTATTCAGCTACAAGAAGCTTTTAGAAGTCCAAATAGACCAGATCAGAATAGGACATACCACCTGCACATTATAATCCACACAGGATCAACTCACACCAAAAAGCTGAAGGAGAAAACATTAATCACCTATAAAGGGAAACCAATTAGAATCACCTCAGATTTCTCTGCAGAGACAATCAACGCAAGTAGAGCCTGGAATGATGTATGTCAAGCCCTAAAAACAAACAACTATCAACCAAGAATACTGTACCCAGCTAAACTCTCCTTCATAACTGAAGGCCAAATAAAAACCTTCCATAGCAAAGAAAAAGTGAAACAATACATCTCCACCAAACCAGCCCTACAAAAGATTCTTAAAGATGTCCTACACATAGAAAACCAACAAGACCACAATAAAGGAGAAGAAACTGCACCCAAACTGAGAATCCAAGAACCATAGGAAGAACCCAGTTTTCCCAACCCCCAAGAAGGTCGATAACATGGCAGGAACTACCAAATACCTCTCAGTCATTTATCTTAACATTAACTGACTTAACACTCCAATTAAGCGATATAGACTGTCTAGTTGGATTAAAAATCAAGATCCTTCTATCTGCTGCCTTCAGGAGTCACATCTTGCCCGTAAAAACAAACACATTTTCAATGTTAAATGCTGGAGCAAAATCTACCAAGCAAATGACCTGAGGTAAACAGGCTGGAGTTGCAATCCTAATATCAGATAAAATAGACTTCAAATTAAAATTCGTGAGAAGAGATAAAGAAGGTCGCTACATACTAATTAAGGGATCTATCCTTCAGGAGGATATTACAGTTCTAAATATCTATTCGCCAAACAACGGAGCACCCAAATGTATCCAAGAAACAATACTTTCCCTCAAATCCCACATAGATCCAAAGACATTAATTGTTGGGAATTTTAACACACAACTCTACCCTCTAGATAGATCAACTCGGCAAAAACTCAACAGAGAAACCGCAGTTCTAAACAACTGCACAGATCAACTAGATTTAACAGACATCTACCGAATATTTCACCCAGCAGCATGAGAATACAGGTTTTCCTCAACAGCACATGGAACATTTTCTAAAATAGACCACATTTTAGGTCACAAACCAAACTTTTCCAAATTCAGAAACATTGAAATAATACATTGCATTCTCTCAGACCACAAGGGAATAAAATTAGAACTCAATACCAAAAGCCACCAATGAAAGTCTGGTAATGCATGGAGGTTGAACAACACACTGCTGAATCACGAGTGGGTCATGGATGAGATTAGAAAGGAAATACAAATGTTCATGCTATTCAACAAAAATGAGCACACAAGTTACCAGCTACTCTGGGAAAGAGGAAAGGCAGTACTCAAAGGCAAGTTTATAGCTCTGAGTTCCAATATCAACAAATTGGATAGATCTGAAACAAACAATTTAATAAGACATCTGAACCTCCTTGAAAAAGAGAAGCAAGAAAACCCCAATCCAGTAGACGGAAAGAAATAATTAAAATTAAATCATAATTAAATGAATTAGAATCCAAAAAAAAACTATAGAAAGAATCAACAAAACAAAGAGTTGGTTCTTTGAAAAAATTAACAAAATTGACAGACCCTTAGCAAATCTTATCAGAAAAAAAAGAGAACACACCCAAATAAATAAAATCTGAGATGAGAATGGAAACATTACCATGGAAACAACCAAGATTCACAACATTTTAAGGGAATACTTCTCAAAACTTTATGCTAATAAGTTTGAGAACTTGGCAGAAATGGACATTTTCCTAGCAAATATTGACATGTCAAAAGTAAACCAAGATGAGTTAAACCAGTTTAACAGGCCAATATCAAGCATTGAAATCGAAACAGCTATAAGAGACCTACCAGCTAAGAAAAGTCCAGGACCAGATGGTTTTACAGCGGAATTCTACAAGGCCTTCAAAGCAGAGCTCACACCAATACTCCTCCAACTCTTCAATGAAATTGAAAGAGAAAGTTCACTACCGAACACATTCTATGAAGCCATCATAACCCTCATCCCAAAACCAGCAGGGACTCATCAAAGAAAGAAAACTATAGACCCATTTCTTTGATGAACATTGATGCAAAACTTCTCAACAAAATTTTGGCCAATCGACTTCAACAATTCATCCAAAAAATCATAAACCACGATCAAACAGGCTTCATTTCAGGGTTGCAAAGCTAGTCCAATATATGCAAATCAATTAATATTATTCATCACATCAACAAGAGCAAGGATAAGAACCACATGGTTATTTCAATAGATGCAGAAAAAGCATCCAACAAGATCCAAGACCCCTTTATGATGAATGTTTTGGAAAAATTAGGAATCCATGAAACATTCCTCAATACCATAAAGGCTGTATATGACAAACCTACAGCCAGCATTATACTTAATGGTGAAAACCTAAAGCCATTTCCTCTTAACTCAGGAACAATACAAGGATTTCCACTCTCACAACTTCTCTTCAACCTAGAATTAGAATGCCTAGCTACAGCAATAAGACAAGGTGCAAACATAAAGGATATCCAAATAGAGAAAGAAGAAATAAAACTCTCCCTCTTTGCAGATGACATGACCTTGTATTTAAAAAATGCCATAGACACCACTCCCAAATTACTCAAGCTGATTCAAAACTTTGGCAAAATCCCCCAACAACAAATCCTCAAAGAAACAACTGCCCAATAAATAAGTGTGCTAAAGATTTGAAGAGAAACTCTCTGAAGAAGAAAGAAGGATGGCCAATAGACACATGAAGAAATGCTCAACCTCCCTAGCCATAAAAGAAATGCAAATCAAAACAACATTGAGATACCAATTCACTCCAGTTAGAATGGCTATAATCAAGAACTCTAACAACAACAGATGCTGGAGTGATGTGGACAGGAAGGAACCTTACTTCATTGTTGGTGGGAGTTTAAACTTGTTTAACCACTTTGGAAAGCAGTATGGAGGTTCCTGAAAAGACTTCACATAGAGCTCCCCTATGACCCAGCAATCCCACTTTTGGGCATTTACCCAAATGTTTACAAACAAGAACACACTAAAGCTACCAGCACAATTATATTTATTGCAGCATTATTTACCATACTTAAGATATGGAACCAACCCGGATGCCCATCAGTAAATGAATGGATCAAGAAAATGTGGTATATACACAATGGAAGTCTATGCCTCCATCAGAAAGAATGACATTGCCCCATTTGTTAGGAAATGGAAAGGCTTGGAAAAAATTATATTAAGTGAAGTAAGCCAAGCCCAAAGAAACATTTGTCCCATGGTTTCCCTTATTTGCAATATCTAGCATATGTATGAGTCAAGCAGAAAAGGTAAGATAATGTGATGTTAGGATAATGAACCGTTACATATATATTTAAATGTTTTTTTTCTTTCATGCATTTGTTTCTAACTCATTTATAAGATTATTTCTTTGTTGCTTTGTATGTCCCTCCCCCACAGTATAACTCCTGCTTGCACTATATTTGATGTCGGTATAATTTGTGGAGGAGATGGGGAAAAACAAGTCATTTTAGGATACAGGTGGACCCGTTGCAACTGTTTTAATTACAAGTTGTCATGTTGAAAACGAACTTTACAACTTTCGTGCGGGGTGGGGGTGGGCAGGGGTGGGGCGTCGGGGGAAGACTGGGAAGGGATGTGAAGGGTAAACAAAGGAGGAGGTTGCAATGCGTGATAAGAAATGTACTCATTATCTTTCCCATGTAATTGTAACCCCTCTGTACAGTATGTTCACAAAAATTAAAAATTAAAATTAAAAAAAAGACCCAGAATAGCAAAAATGATCCTCAACATAAAGAATACTGCTGGAGATTTATTGCAGTTTAATTTTATAGCAGCATCATTCATGATCAACTCATTAAACTGTGACATTAATAACATTCCATTGTTATTGGTATGGATTGGAACCAGTTTCTAAATATCTTCTGTCATTTGTTGGTGTCAGGATGAGGATTCAAAATCAGGATCCATGTTGCCACGTGGGCCTAGGGATTCCCTGGTAGTCTGCCAGCCTTCATCATTGCAAGGTGAAGTACCCTTTGCAACATTGTCATTCAGACCCAGGGGGGTTACCATGCAAAGAAGAAAACGTAAAAAGGCAACATTTTTTCTGTGCATTGTTTTTCCTGCAAGGCCTGGGGGCCTAGGATTCCAGAAGCAGCAGTTTGTCCAGTTGCTGCACCCCAGCATAGGGTGATCAAAGCTGAGGCAGAGTTGCTACGACCTGGTTCAAGCCCCACGCTGAGGAAAATTTAAAAATAAATTAGCTCCCTGGCTTTGGATTTGAACTCAGGATCTGGGTAAATCTGCAGCTATATGGATGAAGGGGAAGATC
The DNA here is from genome assembly GCF_019054845.1 of Dipodomys spectabilis. Classification (NCBI taxonomy): domain Eukaryota; kingdom Metazoa; phylum Chordata; class Mammalia; order Rodentia; family Heteromyidae; genus Dipodomys; species Dipodomys spectabilis. The sequence goes on from NW_024872232.1 coordinate 16,788, forward strand.
ACTGTACTTGAAGATAAGAAAGTCAGGACTGTTCACTAGTCCTGAATTCAAGCCCCAGCCCTGGAAAACATACTATTTATATACATTGTAAAGATAGGATTTTACTTACCTGTAGATGTTCAGTCCATACATGTCTTATGTGGTTGTTCCTTGTATTTTTTGTTTCATTCATTTACCATTGATTTTACTATGATGAAGCCCATTCTGTTTATTACATTGATGACGTCCTATCACAGAGCATCAAGATTTGTAGAAATGTTCTCCATCATGCCTGACACCCAGGATTCTCAGAGAAAAGGAAAACAAATTTCACACTTGGCTTCTTACTCCACGATCCACTTGTTGGTAGTACTGCGATCTGACTCAGGGCCTAGCAGGACCAATTAGCCAATAAGTCAAGGTGAACACACAAACCTGTGAGCCTCTAAGGAGCTAGGCCATTCCCAGGATCTGACAATGATCCCCAAGGTGGTCCACTATAGTCATAAATTCATAATTTAAACATAGAATCTATATTGACATACATGTGTGGACAGCATATTGTATTCGGCATAGTTCTCCTTTTTTTTGTCTATAATTCATGGAGGTATTGTGTATTTTACTAAGCATGGTGACAGGTGTAACTGTGATAACATGGATGATGACCTGTTCCCATGGTTATAGAGTTGCCTATGCATTCTCCATCCTAGTTGAGACCCAAGACTTTCACAGAAGAGGAAAACATGTGCAACAACTTGCTTCTGACATCAGAATGAATCTTTTGTCAGAGCTGTGATTTGAACTCAGGTCTGGGCAGCTCAGTTGCACTGGGGGAGAAGGGGAAGTTCACCATCCTTGAAGACTAGAATGTCAGGACTGGTCCAGGGACTGATTTGAAGCCACAGCACTAGACAAAATAGCAAGCCCATCTTTTTTAAACATAGGATCTCTCTTTACCTATAGGTGTGGTATGCATCTTGCGTTCAGTGTAGTTATTGTTTTTATTTTGGGTCTTATTCATGTATGTATTTTGTATTTTATTGAGTGTGTTGACAGATAAAACTGTGCTGACATGAATGGCAACCTGTTACCTTGTCTATAGAGTTGCCTATATAGCATTCTCCATCCTCGATGAGACCGAAGACATTCACAGGACAGGAAAACATGAAACATGTGCAACCTTGGGTTTCTCACATCAGAATGAATCTTTTGGCAGTGCTGGAATTTGAACTCAAGGCCTAGCAGACCGAATTGGTGAATGGGTCATGGTGAACACAACAGCCTGTGAACCACTGAGGAGCTAGGCCATTCCTGGGACCTGAGATCAAGTCCTGGTGGGGGCCAATATAGTCATAAATTCATAATTAAACAGAGGATCTGTATTTCCAAATATGGCTGGGCAGCATCTTGGGTTCAGTGTAGTCACTCTCTTTATTTTGTGTCTTATTCATTGATGTATTGTGTATTTTCTTGAGTATAGGATGAAAGATAAAATCTGGTGACCTGGATGACAAACTATTCCCATGAGTATAGAGTTGTCTATACATTTCCTACCCTAGGGAGACCGAGAACTTGCACAGCATAGGAAAATAGGTGTAACCACTGGCTTCTCACATCAGAGTGAATTTTTGGCAGTGCTGGGATTAGAACTCGGAGCCTAGGAAGCCCCACTGCTCAATGGATCCACATGATCACACCAGACTGTGAGCCACTAAGGAGCTTGGCCATTCCCAGTAACTGAGATTGAGCCCCAGGGAGGTCAAAATGGTCCTCAATGCATCATTGAAACATGGGATATGTATTCACATCCATGAGTGGACTGCATCGTGCATTGAGTATAGTTATTCTCTTTCTTTTGTATGTTATTCATGGATGTATTGTGTATTTTTTGAGTATATGATAACAAGTAAAACTCAGCTGACATGGATAACAACTTATTCCCATGGCCACAGGGTGGCCCACGCATTCTTAAATCATAGCTGAGACCCAGGACTTGCACAGGAAAGGAAAACAGGTGAAACAATTGGCTTCTGACATGAAGATGAATCTTTTGGCAGGGCAGGGATCTGAACTCGGGGCCTAGCAGGTCCAACTGGTAAATGTGTCCACATGAGCACACCAGCCTGTGAGCCACAAAGGAACTAGGCCATTCCCAGATAATGAGATTGAGGCCCCCGGGGGGAGATTTGGGAGCACAATAGTCAT
>NW_024872233.1:0-32374 GCF_019054845.1 Dipodomys spectabilis
TCTTATATCTGACTTGCTTTGGAAACAGGATTATTCTTCCATTCTACTTTCTACGAAGTTGCATGATTACCAAGCATGATTTAGAATGAGATTGGCCTCATACTTCATATTCCACGTATGAGTCTTGCTTTCTGTATATCACTCCCATAAATCTACATACTGGAATTGGCTTTATTGTTTCAATGTTGTCTTATTTGAAGTCTTCTATATTGTATTGAACCCTTATAATTAAACAAGGAACTTCTCTTTCTCCTATTATTGCTGTTGTTTCCCTTACTGTTAGCTCATGTCCACTTGGGAAATAATGAACAGCGCATACACTCACAAAAACAATGTTCTGAGAACCTTCTTCCCATTTAAAATTCGCTTCAATTTACAGAGAACTTACAAAGTTTGAACTCAATGTTGTCATGTATAATGTATTTATAAGCAATATCAATTTCATATTTTCTCTTTACTAAGTTGTCTCTGAAACACGTGTTACCTCAGGCCAAAGGTGTCATAGTGTGATTTCAGTGAAGCCAGAAAACGTTCATTATACCTCAAGCAGCACCATTGATTGTTACTGGAAGTAACTGTTACTGGATGTGGAAACTGACCCCAGGAGAGGAATGGAACATAGAGGAATAACAAAGTTCAAGTTTCCTTGTGCTTTCCTTTTTAGAGTACAAGAAAAGTATCCCAAGGCTTGAAGGAAACTCTGTCCCTGGCTTTTTCAAGTGTGTCTTTACTCATATAAAATTTTTCTGTAAACTTCTAGTTGAAAGTATTTCAAAAGGAAATAATGTACCATTTGAATGCCAGCATAGAACAAAAGGAAATAACGTTGATTTAAATGTGTTCTCCTGCAAAGGAACAAAGACATGGAAGTTTTACATTGTCGTATGGATGGATATTTCACCCCTGAGATGATTCTCTTAATGCAGGAGTCAGTTATCAATTCCTTTGGTCTGGTCCTGCGTTCTCCAGAGCAATAAGGATTCCAAAAAAGCAGATTCCAATGAGTATGATCAGCAAAATGAGCCTCTTCTCAGACCAGTACTACTTTAGGGAGGGTCCCAAAGAAATATCTGTGATTTTTATTTGCTTGTTTGTTTAGTTTGTGCTGGTTCTGGGGCTTGTACCCAGAGGCTTTATCATGTACCTGAACAGTTGTCTTTCCTGCCCAACTGCCCCCAAAGCTAATGCTCTACTGCTTGAGCCAAAACTCCACTTCTGGATTTTTGGTGTTCAATTTGCTACAACAGTTTGACAGACTCTCCTTCCTGGTTTGGCTTTGAATTAAGTAATAAGAAAGCTAAGTGACATCAACTGTATAGACTTCTCTTTTGAAACAAGAAATATTAGATGAAGTTTATTGTAAAGCTAATGTTTGACAATTTTTAAATTAAATAACTCAATACAAGTAGGTGCACTGAATCATTTTGAAATTATTTTTTCTGCTTGGGAAGATTATTGATCTTGTCCTTCTTTTTCGGGAAACTTAAGGCTATAATTACACTTTTTGTTGGTTGTGGGGCTTGAACTCTTATCCTGGGTGCACTCCCTCAGCTGTTCAGCTCAAGTTGAGCACTCTACTGCTTAAGCTACAGCACCACTTCTGGGTTTCTAATGGTTAATTGAATTTAAGGGTCTCATGGACATTCCTGACCAGGCTGGCTTTGAACCACAATCCTCAGGTCTCCTTAATAGCTAGGATTACAGGCGTGAACCACCAGCACCCAGCTCATATTTGTGCTTACGTGCACTGAATGACACTATGTAGACAAATAATAGAAATTTGAATCAAATGATGGCATTGCAGATTTTCAGAAAATTTGAAGTAGCAATAAATATGTCCTCCTTTCCATGTTGATTCATTAATGACTCATGAGCTATGGGACCCTTACTTTAGCATCCTCTGTCATCTTTGTAGGTGTATTTAGTATCAGGAAATGTTCATAGAGAAATATAGAAAGACAGATTTTTAGAAAGCAAAAAAGATAAGCTATGAAAGAACAACACAGAAGGAGATACATTTATTACACAGAAATTAAGAAGTAGCCTAAGAGATTTAGAATGCTAAAGGCAATGAGTAATAAGACTTGTTGATAACTACTTGTTCAATAACCAAAAATGGTTCTCTAAAACAATTTCTGGTATATCTTAGTTACTGTCATTTATTCATTAACTCTGGAGTTATTCCTTTTCTTCTGTGACAACTGTTAACTTGCCTCTGCCGTTTTGGTGCCAAATCTCACTTAGACTACCCTTGTCATTGTGATTAGCAGTGACCATTTAAAAACCTGGAATCTTTGAATTTCCAGAATTAATCTTCACCTGACATCTAAGCACATTCAAGCCATTAATTGCTGTGACCTAATGAACAAAACTTTTTTTCAACACAATATCCTAATATAAGTAAAGTAGGTGTCAGTATGGTAGGAGCATTTATATATTCCAAGTATGGGTTCTTTACTTTTTATTTACTAACTAAATGTTTTTTGGTTTTGTTTTGTTTTTTTGTTTTTTTTTTTTTTGTTTTTCTTTGCTAGTTAAAGGGCTTAAATTCAGGACTAAGGAATAATTCCTGAATTTTTTTTTTTTGCTCAACTCTATCACTCTACCACTTGAGGCATGGCACCACTTCCAGTGTTTTTCTGTTTATGTGGTACCGAGCAATTGAACTTAGGGTTTCATGCATGCTAGGCAATCACCTTATCATGAAGCCATATTCAAAGAACCCTAAATGACTTTCTTAATTTAACATTACATTTTCATTCCATAACTATGTACCATAATATTGGCCAGATGCTAGAAAATGATGTGGAAAAGAATACAATAAAATAAATCCAGTAAGGCTACATGGAAAATGAATAACCCTCACAGTCTAGCAAGAGCACAGAGGGCTTAACTCATGGAGATGTACCAACACGCTGAGTGAGACAGCTCCTGACCCAGTGCCAACCTCCAGAATGAGTAGGTGATCTTGGGTTCCAGCCACCTGGGGACATTGGGCCACCTCCTACAGCACCCAATCAACCAGCTCCTGAGGGAGAGAGAGAGACAGAGAGAAAGAGAGAGAGAGAGAGCGCCAGACACAGGCAGACAGACAGACAGACAGACAGACAGACGGACGGACAGACGGACGGACAGACGGACAGAGAGACAGACAGACAGACAGAGAGACAAAACCAGAATTAGAGTTAAATCTGGTGCCAGTGGCTTAGAACTCTAATACTGACTAAACAGGAAGCTGAGATATGAGGATCATGGTTCATAGATAGCCCAGGCAGGAACGTCTGTGAGAATCTTATCTCAAAGAGCCACCAGAAAACTGAAAGGGGCACTGTGGGCTCAAGTGATAGAGTGCTAGCCTTGAGCTGAGGAGCTCGGGAACAGTGCTCAATCCTAGAGTTCAAGACCCACGACTCAAAAGAAGTGGACTTCCCACCACAAGAAGTGGATGGAATAGCACCCATTGTCGTAGGGAGCATAGAAGAGAAGTCAGGCCGAGCTTCCTGTGAACTTGAGGTCATAAGTAGGTCACTTGGCTTCTCTGTGCCTCTGTTTCCCCAGCTGCAAAACTGAACAAAGTGAAGGATCTCCTTCTTCATGGGGATAGTGTAATAATGAAAGAGAGCCATGTTTCGGTTCATAATCCCACACCTGTTCAATGATTAATAACAGGCCCCACCTGAGCCCTTTCTGGTATCTTTCTGTCATATACTCACAGAATTGCCAAAACCTTATCTGAAGGCTGCTCCCTCTCTGCCTAGCCATTCTCCAGAGATCTCTCTGTATAAATCCCTTGTTTCCTCACAACTATCCTGTGAGGATAATGAGGTCCAATGGTTGAAGCCCTACCAAGAGCTTCACGTGTGGTCAAGAATCCACTGCTATGGACTGAGTTTGGGATAATCCTTCTAAACCAACTACTGAGCATGGTGCCACAAGTCTACCATCCCAACTACAGAGGACCAGGCTTGGTGGAGCATATCTTTCAGAGGAGTACAGCGATCCAGCCCAGCCTGAGCATATATTTAGTTTCTATCTCAGAAATGCTCAAGACAGAAAGATGGATCATCAGAGCTGGGAGAGGAAAAAACTAGGGGGGTCATGGTGCCCCCAGAAGGATGTTTGACCAGGGTTGAGTTGGTGTTGGGGTGGCTACTCACCTGTGATGCTGAGAAAAGCTGTTGTCAGCTGCTCCAAGTGGAGCAGCAGAGATGGCAGCAGCAATGCGGACATATGGGCCCAGAGCAGAAGACTAGGGTCAGGGACCAGGTCGGGGATTTAGGACGGCTGGCAGCACACCAGTGCCTGAGTTTTGAAACCAAGCACCGCATGAAGGGAGGGAAGGGGAATGGTGGGGTAGGGGCATTAATTTCCTACTATACTCCAAAGTCACCTCAAGTCTCTTCTGCAACACTCAGGCACCTCTACCTTCCTCAACTACTGGTAGTGGTGTAAAGTAACAGGGAATAAATGTGTTACCTGGCAGCAATGGAATGTGGGTGTGGGCAGCATTCTTGTATCCCATTGTTCAGAAAGAAACAAGAAAGAATGGTGGTGTGGCCAGAATCTTGTGAAGCAAGGAGAATGGGTGAGTGTCAACAGGCCATCCTGGGGCAATTTGAGCTGACAGGATGTTCCCAGGACCTAAGAATGAGCCCCAAGAGTTAACAAAATAAAAACAGATTCACATGCAGATGGCAGTATGCTAATAAATATATATCTTTATGGAGTGCCAGAGATGTCTATACATTATTCAGTTATATAGACTATATTCCTACCAATTCCTCAGTATTCATTATGTGTCCATGTAATTAATGTTATTGTTAAATCCTTAAATTATTAATGAAAGCACTCAGTGTCCTGAAATTATTGTGTTCCTGTAAGTAATAATATTCTTTTAATGCTTCATAAATATTAAATAAAATCAACTAACCTTCTTAAATGATGCTGTTTAATTTTATAGGATCCTCATGCACAATGAACTCATTCAACTGTGACACTGGCAAAATTCCAGTGTTATTCCATTGGTTGGGAATCAGTTTCTTAGTATCTCTTGCCACTGGTTGCTGTCAGGACGGGGATTCGAAATGAGGTCCTATGTTGCCACATGGGCCTATGGCTTCCCTGATAGCCTGTCAGCCTTCAGCAATGCAAGGTGAAGTACCATTTGCAACAGTGTCGTTCAGAACCAGAAGGGTCACTGTGCAAAGGAATAAAACATAAAAGGCCACATTTTTTCTGTGCATTGTCTTCCCTGCAAAACCTAGGGTTCTAGGATCACAGGAGCACCTGCGTGTCCAGTGGCTTCACCCCATCCTAGGGTGATCGAAGCTGAGGCAGACTTGCCAAGACCTGAGTTCAAGTCCTTTGCTGAGAAAAAAATTAGCTCCCTGACTTGCAATTCACACAGTTTATTCTTACAGGCTTTGGATTTGAAATCAGGATCTGGGTAAATCTGCAGCAATGTGGATAAAACGGAAGATCACCTTACATGAAGATAAAAAGTCAGGCCTGTTCACGAGTCCTGAATTCAAGACCCAGCCCTGAAATACATATTATTTATATATATTGTAAACATAAGATTTATACTTACTTATGGATGTTCAATCCATACATGTTTGGTGTGGTTGTTCCTTGTATCTTTTGTTTTATTCATTTATTTACCATTGATTTTACTATGATGAAACCCATTCTGTTTATTACATTGATGACAACCTATCACAGAACATCTAGATTTGTAGAAATGTTCTCCATCATGCCTGACCCCCAGGATTCTCAGAGAAAAGGGAAAAAAGTTTGAAACTCTCCTTCTTACTCCATGATCCACTTGTTGGTAGTGCTGGGATCTGACCTCAGTGCAGAGCAAAACAAATTGGCCCATCAGTCAAGGTGATCATATGAACCAGTGAGCAACTAAGTTGTGTGGCCAATCCCAGAATCTGACATTGATCCCCAGGATGGTCCACTATAGTCATAAATTCATAATTTAAACATAGGATCTATAATGACAAATATGTGTGGACAGCATCTTGTGTTCAGTGCAATTATTCTCCTTATTTTGTCTCTATTTCATGGAGGTATTGTGTATTTTAATAAGTTTGGTGACAGGTATAACTGTGCTGATATGGATAACAACTTGTTCCCATGGTTATAGGGTTGTCTATGCATTCTCCATCGTTTTTGAGACCCAGGACTTTCACAGGAGAGGATAAAAGGCACAACGACTGGCTTCTGACATCAGGATGAATCTTTTGTCAGTGCTGGGATTTGAGCTCAGGTCTGGGTAACTCTAACTCTGTTGCACTGTGGGGGAAGGGGAAGCTCACCATTTTTGAAGACTAGAATGTCAGGCCTGATGCAGGGCATGATTTGAAGCCCCAGCACTGGACAAAATAGCAAGTCTACCTTTTTTAAATATAGGATTTCTCTTTAACTACAGATGTGGTATGCATCTTGCATTCAGTGTACTTATTCTTTCTATTTTGTGTCTTATTCATGGATGTATTGTGTATTTTATTGCATATGGTGACAGAAATAACTGTGCTGACATGGATAACAACCTATTCCCTTGGCTAAGAGTTGCCTAGATAGCATTCTCCATCCTCAATGAGACCCAGGACATTCACAGGACAGGAAAACATGTGCCACCATGAGCTTCTGACATCAGAATGAATCTTTTGGTAGTGCAGGAATTTGAACTCAAAGCCTAGCAGGCCCAATTGGTGAATGGGTCATGGTGAGCACACCAGGCTGTGAGCCACTAAGGAACTAGGCCATTCCTGGGACCTGAGATGGAGTCCTGGTGGGGGCCAATATAGTCATAAACTCATAATTAAATAGAGGATCTATATTTCCAAACATGAGTGGGAGGCATCTTGCGTTTGATGTAGTCTTTCTCTTTGTTTTGTGTCTTGTTCATTGATGTATTGTGTATTTCCTTGAGTATAGGATGACAGATATAACTGTGGTGAACTGGATGACAACCTATTCCCATGAGTATAGAATTGCGTATACATTCTCCTTCCTAGCTGAGACCCAGAACTTTCACAGTACAGGAAAACAGGTGCAATGACTGGCTTCTCACATCAGGGTGAATTTTTGTCAGTGCTATGATTCAAACTTGGTGCCTAGGAGGCCCAACTGCCCAATGGGTCCACATGATTACACTCGACTTTGAGCCACTAAGGAGCTGAGCCATTCCCAGGAACTGAGATCGAGCCCCAGGAAGGCCAAAATAGTCCTCAATTATCATTGAAACCTGGGATGTATATTCACATCCGTGTGTGGACTGCATAGTGCATTGAGTGTAGTTATTCTCTTTATTTTGTATGCTATTCATGGGTGTATTATGTATTTTCTTGTTTATATGATGACAGGTATAATTGGGCTGACATGGATAACTTATTCCCATGACTACAGGGTGGCCCATGCATTCTTCACCCTTGCTGAGATCCAGGACTTGCACAGGAAAGAAAACATGTGCAACGATTGACTTCTGACATCAAGATGAATCTTTTGGCAGGGCGGGGAATCTGAACTCGAGCCCTAGCAGGACCAAGTGGTGAATGGGTCCACATGAGCACACCAGCGAGCACACCAGCCTTTGAGCCACGAAGGAGGTAAGCCATTCCAAGGACCTACGAATGAGCCCCCGCCCACAAGGGGAGAGCCGGGAGCACAACAGTCATCCATTCATATAAGGTGAAGGTAGTATGCAAATAAGTACACATTTGTATAGAATAGGAGAGTGGTAACCTGTGGTGGAATCCAATCTATGTGACTACCGATTCTTGCATCTTTCCTGATGCCTCCATTTCATGACTGTGATGATTATTGTCATGCTTCATCAACTGTTCTATACAAATAATCGATACCCCATGAGTCTTGCCTATCATTTCCTACTTACATCATGCACAAATTACTCATTCACGGATGAGATCGATCACATTCCATGACTCATCCCAGGTTCACAAACGAGTATCTCAGGATCTCCCGCAGTTCCCTCCTCATAGGGGGGCTGAATTCAAACCTCAGGCCTGGAAAAGATCCTCCTTATATACTTTATTTTTTGGTCCACTCGTGGGCCTGAACTCTGGGCCTGGACGCTGTCCCTCAGCTCTGCACATCAATGCTAGTGCTCTACCACTTGAGACACAGCGCCATTGCCGGCTTTTTTTTCTGCTTATGTGGTGCTGAGGAATCGGGCCCAGGGCCTCATGCATGCAAGGCAAGAGCTCTACCATTGTGCCACCTTCCCAGTCCTCCTTATATATATTTTCAAAGTGATTTATACTTCTGTACAGATGTTCAGTCCATATTGTATTTGGTGTGGTTATTTATTTTATTTCTTGTTTCATTCATTTATTTATAATTTATTTTATTGACTCTGATGACACCTATACCGTTTATTACATTGTTCACATCCTATCACAAAACATCCAGATGTTAGATGTCTTCTCCATCATGCCTGGCAGTCCCAGGATCTGAACTTAGTGCCTAGGAGGTCCAAATCATGATTGAGTGAGTTTGAGCATGGTAGCCTCTAGCCAATGAAGATGTCAGGTGGTTCCCAGGCTCTGAAATCGACCCACAGGTTTGGCCAAAAAGCGATACATGGATAGGCAGACAGAGGTATACAAATAAATATATATTGGTAAAGAGTTCCATGGCCGTCTATCTATGATAGAAGGACACCTACTATGTTCCTACCAACTCTTAGGTATTTATTATACGACCATTGAAGGAATATTATTCTTTTCACACATAATAAACTACTAATGAAGATCAATCAGCACTCTAGGATTATTGCATACAATATTAGAGTAGGCCCATGCATAAACTACTCTTTAAATCGGTATTCCTATCCATAGAAATGAGTCTCTTGTGATCTCCTGTTATTGGTGTCAGGGCTAGGATTTGAACACAGAGCCTATGTTGACAGGTTGGCCTATGGCTTCATTGATGGCCCACAAGCCACCAGCAATGGCAGGTCAGGTCCACTTTGCAGCTTTGTCATTCAGACCCAGGATGGTCACAGTGCAAAGAAAAAAAAATAATAAAACCCAAGCTCTCTGCAGCTCACCATTTTGGTGCTTTCCAACTTTGTTTTCTTCCTGAAAGGCCTCTGGCCCAAGGATCTCATGATCGGCTATGGGTCCAATGAGTGCACCCCAGCCAAGTGAGATCGAAGTTGAAGCAGAGTTTCCACGACCTGAGTTCAAGTCCCATGCTTGGCCAAAAAAATAGAAAACAAAAACATATAAAAAATTAACTATTTAACTAAATTTTAAAAAATGAAGCTCCCTGGTTTGGAATTTTTGCCAGTTTTCTTTCCTAGCCTGGGATTTGAACTCAGGGTCTTGGTAAATCTGTAGCAATGTGAACAAAGAGTTGCCATTCCTTGAGTTCAAACCCCGTGCCAACCAAAAATGAAAAACTAAGTCTCTGACTTCGGCAGGGGGAGGTAGTTGTGGAGGTGGGAGGGAAGGGATGGTAGGGGGAAAACACAATAGGAGTAAACAATGCTCAATAGGAAATGTACTCATTACCTTGCTCCTGGAACTGTAACCCCTCTGTAGAACATTTTTACAATAAAAAACAACAAAAAAAGACAATGTAGTTTTCAGAGAAGCACTTTGCAGGTAAGGGAAGGGTGTTTGAATAGCTGTACAAAACTCTACACTGCTTTTTTTAAGTTCAGTATGGAACTGAATAAACATAACTGCTTCCATTAAAAAAATTAAGTCACTGTCGTGGAACTGGAGCCAGTATTTCTGCCATTGCTAGTTTTTGAGCTCACTGTCCAGGTACCTCTTTTGCATCATGGGTGAATGCGTAGCTCACTGTCCTTGACGGAAAGAAATTCAGGATAGAGTTCTAGAGTTCCCAGGACCCGAATGAAAGCCCTGCAAAGGAAGAAATATTTCTATACATGTTTAATACATAATATATACTTATATATGCATGTTAATTTCATATTATGATTTTTATTATTGATTTTGTATTTTGTTTTTCTTTGATTAATTTTTGATATTGTATTTAGTATTATTATACACATAATATTATATTTTGCACAGCTATTATAAAATTATACACAATAATTTAGGGCATTGACTCATTTTAATTAACATTTTATTAAGTGTTGAAACATGATACATAATTAAATGGAAGCATTTGTCACAGTCTTCACATGCATAGATTGTCTCCAAGTATGAGCTTTGAGTTCAAGCCCCAAGACTGGCAAAAAAATTGAGCCTGGTGAGACATATTATACTGGAACTCAGAGGAGGGACGAGGTTATAGGTAAGACAGAGGGTAGAGGGCAGGTGCTCGTGGCTCACAACTGTAATCTACTCAGGAGTATGAGATCTGAAGATCCCAATTGCAAGCAGGAAAGTCAATATGAGAATTTTTTTCCAATTAAACACCCAAAAAGTTACAAGTACAGCTGTGGTTCAAGTAGTACACTGCTAGCCTGGAGGATAGGATAGCATCCAGGCCCTGAATTCAAACCCCTGGACAGGCATACACACACACACACACACACACACACACACACACACACACACACACCAATATAGAGCATTTACCAGTCGGCCTGCACAAGTTCCATCTCTAGCAACTCAATATTAAAAAAAAAAAAAAAGATGGAGAAGGGAAGAAATGACTTGCTCCAGGAAGTGATATACCCAGTGACAAAATTCCACAGTAGTTCTAATATGTTGGTACAAGACAGACAGCCTCAGGCAGAAGGTATAGCATGGGCAAAGGTCCTGAGGTGTGCGGTAGAGCACGTGGTGTGCGTGGTATGAAGGTTCTATGGCTTCAGAAAAGTCTGGCAGGAAATTCAAGGCTGGGTCAAAGTTGACTTGAGTCACAGGGCAGAGGGTGAGGTCCCAGAATGGCACCCAGGGGGAAGATTAGCTTGGCTTTTCGCCAGGGACCCAAAGCCATTTCCTGTGGCTGGAAACCTGTTTTCACAGCTCCTGATCTTCAGGCCTTCTTTGCTTGGAGGAGTCAGGGCAAACGCAGGGAAGAACTCTTATTTTAGAAAAGCTTCTAGCACAATGCCATCAGTGTCTCAAACCATGTAAATCCTAACTACTCAGGAGACTGAGAGATCGAGGGTCAAGCCAGCTCAGTAGAGGAAAGTTAATGAGACTCTTCTTGCTGATTACCAAAATCCAGAAATGGAGCGAAGGAAAAAGTTTAGAGACCAGAGCCCAGACCCTGAGTTCAAGCCCCAATACTAGCATAGGAAAATTAAAGAAAAGATTTCAGGAGCTCCTAGTACACTGTGGTGTAAGGCCAGATCATCCAGGCACATGTGGCTCATGCCTGTCCTTCTAGCTCCTTAGGAGGCTGAGATGTGAGGATCACATTTCAAGGCCAGCTGAGGCAGGAAAGTCTTGGAGACTTTGATCTCCATGGACCCTATGGAACACCGGAAGTTTCTCTGTGGCTCACGTGGTAAGATGAAGAGCTGGGGGACAGCGCCCAGGCCCAGAGTTCAAGCCCCATGACCAATACCTGGCCTGCTTGCACCTTACTCTGTAGCTCTAGGCAGAGTACTTTCCAGTGGGCCTCTGAGGGTCTCCTAATGTCTAGGTGTCCTACAATTCTTGGTAGCAGCCTTTTGGGGGGCCATTACCTACACAACAGGCCACAGTACCAGAGAAGTATCGAGCCTTGGGGCATGAAGATCATCAGAATGGCATCTGTCATGGGTGCAATGTGGATAGGAGTAGTAAATCACTGTGTCAGACCACGGTTTGGAGCCAGGAGGGGCAGGAGCATAAGATGTTACAACAGATAATGCCCAGGTACACGAGTATCACAAGAGAGCAAATTTGACAGTCAGACCTTCGGCAGGTGTTGAGTTGGGCTCATGAAAGTTTTGTAGGCTCAGGAATCCACAGCCAACTGGCTGCTGCTTGTAGCAGTAGCTATCCCAGGAGTCTGAGGGCTCGGTGCCCTGCTTTCCTCTCCAGTGCTTGGGGAAAGGGGGTAGATGAAGGTCTGCAATCATGAGCTGACTACCAAGGAGCAGCCTTAGTGTATCTCCCTTGATCCAGTAGCCCCATGTTGAGATCAAGTGCAGATACCATGGAACTTACTGCCATGGCCAAACCCCTCAGCCCAAGAAGGACTTAGGGAGAAACAACATGATCTGGCTTGAGAGTTTACTGTGACTATGACTCAGGACTGCTCCACAGTTGTAGCTCAGCTCATCCAGGTCAAAACTATTGCCCCAGAACATTGAGGTACTGGCTATACCAGTCTCTAATCCCCCAGTTCACTGGCCCTTGAATCTAAAGTATATGCCTCTGTATTCTGGGCATCCGGAAATGTCTAGAAGGACCTGAGAGGCCCAGCTGGGGCCAGAAGATAGATTTGCCTACGATAAGGTATATTGACATTTCCTAGACATCAAACAATACATCCAAGCCACCTTGACCTCACCTCTCATGTAGCCCCAGATTATCCTTGTTTGGGGAGCCTTCAGTTAGCTATCAAGGTCGAGTTGGCAAGATCCACTGGCAACCACCCTTCTCCCACACCGCTACCAGCCTGCTGGGAGTTGAACATGCAGCCAGGGGTCCAGCTGAGAAAAGGACAGGACACAGCATGACTGACCCTGACCCTCCAGAGGCAGGAAAGAACATATGCCAGCTGGCCCTGAGGACCCAGAATCCCCTGGATGAGGACAAAGATATGGACAGCCAGACTTGGGTCCCAAGGAAAAGCTGGAAAATGCAGGTCTCTGGCAATTTAGGACACATTGTAGACCATGATAGGGGACTAAAGACAAGGCTGTTATTAAGGAAGGCCACAATCCAAGGTCAGGAAGAGGCAGACAAGCACCCAGGAAGTGGGCAGAGAATGATGAGGGAAAAATACACACATACACACACACACACACACATGGGTAGCCCAAGGCCTCAGCAGTCCCTGAGCAACTGAACATCACAACCTCTGAGAAGATGGCACTACCATCCTCAGACTGAATGTTGACAAACTCTGAGCCTCTCACACATCTGGAATGGCTCATAAAACAACATAGCATTTCCTACTGTACACACCGCTATGAAGAAATCTCAGCCACATTATTTTTGGTCATCTGTCATGGGGTTTGAACTTTGGGCCTGCGTGCCATCCCTCAGCTCTACACCTGAAGTTGTCCACTCTACCACTGGAGCCATAGGACCACTTCCTGTTTTCTGGTGCTTCACTTGAGTTAAAGTCTCACAGACTTTCCTACCCAAGCTGGCTTTGAACTGTGATCCTCAAATCTCAGCCTCCTGAGTATCTAGGATGACAGTTGTGAGACTCTGGCAGTGCCTGGTTTCAGCCACGTTCTTACAACCAGGGGAAATCCAACTTGTCAGGCCATAAAGCACATGCAACCCTTCACTTTCAGACTTTGACACCAGTACGCAAAGCCATTCTTCCTTGGTTTGAGAGAATATAATCGACACTACCCTCCAACCCTGCACTCATTTGCCCACTACCTGCCTACGATAGGCCACAACTTCTGGAGTTCTTGGTAAGACAACTCCCAGCCTGCTATAACTTCACACTCGGGCAAACTTGGGGAGTTCGTAGAAATGGCTGTACACTGAGGCCAGAACCTGGTGTCCCAACCACAGCAACCCCACTCCTTCACCATCTCTGGCAAGCAAGGGGTGTGTTTCTTACTTGTTTTTTTTTTTTTTTGGATGAGGGGATTGAACTTAGTGCTTGGGTACTGTCCCTGATGATGAATTTTGCTGAAGGCCAGTGCTTTTCCTCTTGAGCCATGGTACCACTTCCTGTTGGAGACTGGAGATGAGACTCTCATTGGACTTTACTTCTTGTGCTGAGAAACAAGACCCTCTGGATCTCAGCCTCCCATGTAGCCAGGATGACAGGTGTGAGCCATCAGCGCATGGCTTATGGTGTCTCATTCTTTACAATTTCCAACTAGTCCTTCTCTAGACACTACCACCTAGACCCTCCTCTACCTCCCTCAGAGACAGCAAAGGGAGGCTCAGAATCTGGGGAGGGCCATGGGCATTAAAGGGCCCCCTTCACATCACTACCCATTTCTAAGCTCCCATCCACATCCTCTGGGTGGCCTGGTTGTCTGGATCCACTAGGACTTCTTAGGCCTGCCCTTTATCCCCCCGCCTCACCAACCGATACCTGAGAATTTCTGGGGCCAGCTGCTCCATGTCACATTGGAAGACATTGGGAGGGTTGCTGATAATGGGGATCAGGGGTGCCCAGGGCAGAAAGAGTGTCCAGATCCCCTCTGTCAAAGAAGGAGACACAAAGCATGGATGGATCTACTAAGTGCTACAGGGCACACCATCCACCTGTCACCCAGGTCCCTTGGAGGGAAGTTTTATGTTGACAGTTCTGGGGCTTGAACTCAGGGTACAGGCGCTGTCCCTGAGCTTCTTTTGCTTGATGTGAGCACTCTTCCACCTGATCCACAGTACCACTTCTGGCTTTTTCTGTGTATGTGGCACCTAGGAATCGAATCCAGGGTTTCCTGTGTGCTAGGTGAGCCCACTACTGCTAAGACAAATTCCCAACATTGGATAGCTCTTCTATGACCCCTTGGGCCTGTCTCGGGACAGTCTTACACATCTTTACGGAGTATCTAACCAGCAGCCTTGGCTGGAAAAGAACACGATCTGCTATGTTGTCCTTTATCTATGGCATCTCTTCTCTCTGTGCTTCCTGTTACATCCTCCTTGTTAAGCAAGACCCCCTTTCAAGTGCTGCCTCTAAGAAGCCCACTCCAATCACCTGGCAGAGGGGGATCTTCTCTGCTCTGTAGGCTGCTGTCCTTGTCATGGTCTGCCTCCAGCTAGTGTGGCTGAGAGTCCACGAAGGCGAAGGCCTGGCTTTCACCACCCAATTTCTGAAGGCTCTGATACACTACCGCAGGAACCAGTGTGGTATCAAACTCTGTGAGAGGGCACTTGAGGCCCAGGGAGCCTGTGGGCAACAAATGGGGCCATATCTTGTGTGCATTTGAACTGAGGATCTAGGAGCGGTCTCTCTCTGAGTTTTCATGATCAAGGCTGCTACTCTACCACTTGAGCCACAGCTTCACATCTGGATTTTTGGTGGTTCCATGCAGAGAAGATTTTTATCGGCTTTCCAGCTTATGGCTGGTTTCGAAATGTGATCCTCAGATCTCTGCCTACCAAGGAGCCAGGATGTCAAGTGTGAGCCTGAGCCAGACTGGCTCCAGAAGTTTTCCTTTGAGCTTATGTTTATCTCGTGTCAGCTAGCAAGCCCTAATTAAAATAGTCATTTATAGGGGATCAAGTTACTCTCCTAGTTCAGTTAACCCAAGGAGATAAAGTATCTTCGGAAAAGGCTAGTCAGTGTTGGTCTAGGTGAGAGAGAGAGAGAGAAAGAGAGAGAGAGAGAGAGAGAGAGAGAGAGAGAGAGAGAGAGAGAGAGAGAGAGAGAGAGAGAGAGAGAGAGAGAGAGCGTGTGTGTGTGTGTGTGTGTGTGTGTATGAATTTCAGGGATACCTACCCCCATCACTCTGGAGCTTCTTTCACCCAGTGGTGAGTACATCCAGGATCCCCACCCCAAGAAAGGCAGATAGGGGAGGGTACTCAAGGTCACATCAAGTGGAATGATCTGAATTCTATCCTGTAACTGAAGACAGGAGAGATAATAGAGAGAAGGAGATGTTTAGAGGAACATCAAGGGAAGCCCTTTACCGTTGGATAGAAGTACCTGAGAGAAGAATGTATCCATCCTTTTTGGTAGTAAGATAACAAGTGCCCATTATTCATTCATTTTATTTTTTGTAAGTCCCAGGTCTTGGATTCAGGGACTCATTGTCATCCCTGAGCTTCTTTTACTTAAGGCTGAGGCTCTATCACTTGAGCCACATCACAACTGGCTTTTTTCAGGGCGGGGAGAAGGTAGTTTATGGGAGATGAGAATCTCACAGACTCTCCTGCCTAGGCTGGCTCTGAGTCATGACCATCAGAACTCAGCCTCCCGAATAGCCAGGATGACAGGCGAGAGCCACTGTCACCTTACCACCACGATCCCCTAGGGCCAGTGCTGGGCTACCTGAAATGCATCCTCCTTTTTGTGAGTGGGAAGCAGACCTGGGTGGGTTTGCAGCCTACCTACCTTTGAGCATTGTTCTGTCTCAGTCTTATGCCGGCTTCCTCCTTATCCACAGCAATGACTTTGCGCTGTCACAGAACAAATGTCCCCCAGGAGGTGTTGGATCTAGGGTCTTTCCTCTGCACACTGCTCCCTCTCCCTGAAATGACACACTGCACCAACGTGAAGGAGACATAGAGTGAATTCTGTTTCTTATAATCAGGGTCTAGCCAGATAGGTGGCAGTGAGGATCAGAGGCTCAGGATAGTGCTGTGCAGTTGGACATTGCGATGCCTCCTCATCCACTTTCCTTTAACTGTCTTAGCAGAGGGTAGTGGGGAAGGACTCACCAGACAGACTGACAATGAGTAACCATCACGGTCTACCCCGGGCACAGAGGGGTTTACCAAAGGGATCTAGTTCCACAGTCCAGGAGAGAATGATCCTGACACACAGACTACCTCCAGAATGAGAGGGTCACCTTGGGTCCCAGCCACATGGAGACACTGAGCCATCTCCTCCAGCACACATTCAAAAAGTTACTGAGACAGAGACAGAGAGACACACAGAGAGAGAGAGACAGAGACAGAGAGACAGACACAGACAGTCAGACATACATACAGACAGACAAACACACACACACACACACACACACACACACACACACACACAGGATAGCCCAATGATTCAGCAGTCCCTGAGAACAGAAACGTGAACTCCCTCAATTAGGATCAGATCCCACCCCCTAGAAGGTGGCAGTACCGACATCAGACTCACTGTAGACAAAACATTGAGACTCACACATATCTGGAATGTCTCATAAACCAGCATGGCATGTCCTATCATACACACTGCTATGTGGAAAACGTAGTCACTTCTTTTTGTTGTTGGTCAAAGGGTTTGAACTCTGGGCCAAGTTGCTGTCCCTCAGCAATTCATCTGAATGTGAGCACTCTCCCACTTGAGCCAAAGCAACACTTCCTGTTCTCTAGTGGTCTATCATCATGTCTCACAGACTATTCTGCCCATGATGACTTGTAACCACGGTCCTCAAATCTCAGCCTTCTGAGTAGCTAGAATGAGAGTTGTGAGCCACTGGTGGCTTCCGGCTTCAGCCACATTCATATACACAGAGGAAACCCATCTCGTCAGGCCACAAACATTTTGCAACCCTTCACTTCAGATTTTGATACCCAGCATCCAAATCTATCTTTCAATGGAGGATATAAAGACAAAACAATCTCAAACGTGCACCCCTTCGCCCACTCTCTGCCTGTTAAAGGACACGTCCTCTTGAAGCTGTGGCTTCAAACTGGGACAAACTTGAGGAGTTCTTACATTTGTCTGTACAGTGAGGCCAGCAATTGGTCTCCCAAACACAGCAACCTCCCCACACCCCGACACCACCACCATTATTTGAAGGCAAAGATGTCTTACTCTCTTTCTTTTTTATGTTGTGAGGCTTAAACTCTGGGCCTGGGTGCTGTCCCTGAGGACTTCATCTTAAGGCAAGCACTCATTTCTTGAGCCACAGCACGGCTTCTGGTTTTCTGGCAATTCCTTTTATGTAAGAGTCTCAGGGTCTTTCCTAACCAGGCTGGCTTTGACCCTTGATACTCAGATCTCACCTCCTTAGTACCTAGGATAACAGCCATGAACTGATGGCACCCAGTCAAAGAAACTTTTCCATTCCTGTCATCCTCTCCCCTCAGGAGACTGAAATCTGAGGACTGCAGTTGGATGCCACTTAGCAGCAAAGCCAGTGAGAACACTTTATCTCCAATTAAACACCCAAAAAATCTGGAAGTGGAGCTGTGATTCAAATGGTAGTGTGCTATCATGGAGCATAAAAGGTAAGATCCATGCCCTAGTTTCAAGCTTTTGCTAGCATAGGCCCAACCAAGAAAGGAAAACAGGTGGGCATATGGGAGCTCAAAGTTAACACATAATACTCAGGACTCCCAGAACAGACCCCATCCAGCTCTGATTCTCTAGATTCTATGTCCTACATCATGGCAGACTTAGATGGGACTGACCATGCACAAAATTGGGACATTCAAGTACAATCTCATACTGAAGATCCCCTGACCTTATCAAAGACTCAGGATCTCTCACTGTCCTGCCTCAGCACTGGGCATTGAGGTAAGGTCTAGTTATCCAATCACATGATATGGGAACTAAACGGTTTCCTGGTCAAGGGATGGTAACTGGGGAGATATAGGTCCCTCTTGGGGAGGTGCAAAGGGCTGCTCTACCCCAGAAATATTCCTATGTTGTGAGTATTATCAAAGAAACAACCCTACTCAGAGCCCAGTGCCTCTGGTTTTCCACCCAGCCTCTACCCAGATCTGCCACACCTTCAGCCTGCTCTCTCTGAATCCCAGATCTGCCATCTACAATAAAGACTGAGCCACACAAGAGACCCACTTCCTGCCCTTATTCCCAGGCTGTCCTGTGGCAGTGGCATGCTTACCTCAGTCTTTGGTGGAGGAAAGAACACCGGGGGTGGTATCGTCAGATTGAGCCCTGGAAATTCCTAGTCCCTAAGGATGTACTGCACAGGCATCCTGCAATGAACGGCAGCCAGGTTGTCAATGACGAACCCAAGGTGCCAAGACTTTTAATAGCAGTGTGGCTGGATCAAAGGCTGGTAGTCTATGTTGCCAGGTGAGGTCATGTCTCCAATGTCCTGACACACGTGACCTAGGATCATTCTTCCTCTTCAAATTCCTACTTATCCTTTGACCACCCCCCCATTGAAACTCTCTCACGCCAATACCTTCCTAGCCCTTGGAAACTTTCTTCTTATCTGACCAGAAAATAAACTTGATGTGGCTGGTGATAATTGAAACTTGGTGACCCATCCTGTGCCCTAGGTTCAACTCGAGGCTGGTTCCCTCTATAGTCGGTGACCACACAGCTCCTGAATGGCATGACGTTGCTGAGGGTTCACTGGCTTGGTCCTACATACTGGCTTTGGTCTCAGAAACTGTCCCTACAGAGATTGTGAATTATTTGCTCCCTTGATCCAGGGACTCCAAACCAAGGCGTGCGTGTTCTCCATTCTTCCTTCCTTTCCTTTTTTTCTCCCTCTGTCATTCCCTCCTCTCTCTCTCTCTTTACTTTCTTCATGTCAGTCCTGAGCCTTGTACTCAGATCCTAGGTGCTGTCCCACAGCCTTTTATCTCAAGGCTACCAGTCTATGTCTTGAGCCACACATCCACTTCTGGTGTTTTGTTTTTGGTAGTTAATTGAAGACAAGAGTCTTACAGGCTTTCCTGCCTGGGCCAAAAGCCTCAATCCTCTGATCTCAGCCTTTTAAATAGCTACGATGACAGGCTTGAAGCACTGGCACCCACATCAATCCAAGGTTTCTACATGGGCTGTGGAACCAGTCCTGGAACTTTTCATTGTCTATGACCCCCCAGAGCCTGGTGCACACTGTAATGGTTTGTTGGATACATAAATGAACATCTGTCTATGACAATACTACAGAAAATTCCCATCTGATTCAGGTAAGAATACTCTGTGGGGGATGGGAAATGAAGCTTTATGAAGCTCTCCCACAGTTCTCCTTCCTCTGTCTTACCCCCTCCTGGTGCCACCACACTTAACTGTTTTGGCTCTGAGGGTGTGAGCCACTATGTACTTGCTACATTCCAGGGCCTCTGGGATGCCTATCTTCTCAAAGATCTCTATCCAGCAGCTGACCAGCTCTGTGGCACTCAATTCCCCATGTACATGTGAATGAGGCTGCTGTCAGCTGAAGGCCTGGCTCAAGGGGCCTCCTGTCCTCCCCCTGGGGCCAGCCAGTATCATCCATCACATCTGGCCCCTAGGTTTCATGTTGCAGAGGAAGGATCCTTGAGGCAGCCTGGGTTCTCTAAATCTCCCAGAGTCCAGTACAGGTGCTGGGAATCATCTCTGCTCATAACTGGCAGGCTGGGGATGGAGAGGTCACAATCTCTGCTCCCCACAATGTCCTCAAGTGGGGTGGTCACCCTAGGTACATTCAACAGCTGCCAAAGAAAGGCAGTTAAGGCACAACCTTCAAAGCAGGAGACAATCTGGCTTGGGAACTCTGCCTGTGCCATTTTGAACATCATTGTTTGCCGGCTGAAATCATCCATCTAATTTGATCCATAATCCCAGGCATTAGTGGAAATTGCCAGCTTATATTTAAAAATCCTGGAAAATGTGGTATTTAATTTGTCCCAATCAAACTTAAAGGGTTCCAAAGTCAGTGGTCCCCTTTTCCTTCCAGACAGTGTATAGCAGGTTACAGAAACTGGCATTCAGCGAGCCCTAGCTAACTGCCACCTCCTGATATCTAGCGGGCTCCAGTAGGGGGAATGGATTTGCCTACTACTGCCCAGCTGGAAACAGCCCAGGTGGGACACAGATTAGATTCTGCAGGACTTCAGGGAGGATTGACACTGGGCACTGGCCCACGAGGGTATCATCACCACCAGTGGGTGCCCGCAGCCCTGTGCCCGGATGCCCACAGAGACCGTTAATGCCCTAGATATGGTTCCACTCTCATCCACTGCCATGGTGAACCATCTGCCATGTCACATTGTCCGCCAATCTCCAAAACCTCATAGCTACACAGCCCCTGCCCTATCCTTTCCCTCATCTTCTTCCCTAATTATGCTCGGCAGACACATTCCAAACCCTTGAATTACCTCCAACTAAACACACAAGAGCAGAGTGTCTGGCTGGAAGAGTGTGGCTGTGATCTCATTCGCCTCACCAAACTTCTGTCTGGGGATATAAAGACAGGGGTCCACTCCAGTCCAGGGTTCACACCGTTCTTCTAGGGGAGGCCCACTCAGGCCCAGCAGCTACTGTGGGCGACAGAATAGGGGGAAGAGAGAGGTGGAAAGGGGAGGAAAGTAATGTCTACTGAAATCTTTCATAAAGGAGCCATGAAACTGTGAAGGAGAAAACAAAAATTGTGACTGGGCTTGTACTTGGTATTGAAGAAAGAACAACAACAAATACAGACACGGAGAGAGAAATAAAATGCTTTTGCTGTTTTTAGACATGGTGACTTAAATATATTTTCATTGTTCTCATCTCTCTGCTCTCCCAACACAGACACAGACACAGACACACAGACACACAGACACACAGACACACAGACACACACACACACACACACACACACACACACACACACACACACACCTCCAGAATGGTGACAGATGACTCTTCCATGCAGCACCTGCAATTTGCCAACTGATCACTCACCTGAGGACAGTCAGGCTGAACAAGAGAAAGATTCTCTCTCTCTCTCTCTCTCTCTCCCTCTCTCTCTCTCTCACACACACACACACAAACACACACACACACATACACACAAACACATACACATAGACTCAGAGTAGTACCTCTCCTAAGTTTGTTGATTCCTCATCTGGGACAAGGTATTAGCTGGAGCACGTGGGTTCCCATTCTCCGTTCCCTTGTCAGAACCAAGGGCTCCAACACAGGGAGAGTACCACTCTAATGACACACCACGACCCCGCCTCTCCCCTTCTCCAGGGCCATACCCTTCCACTTGGGAACAACCAGCCTTAACTCCCCATTCACTAAAACCCTAGGCCAGGACACTGTGTGAAGGAATCCCAAGACTGGTGACTCCTCAGAGCCAGGACTGAAACAAGCAATGGGTCATGGGGTCCCAAGGCGAGTGTCTGACCCAGGGTGGGGGCACTGTTGAGGAAATGGATGTGGTCCTAAAGGCTACATACATGGACAGACTCCTACTTCCAGCCTAGATGCTTCTGCACAACTGGACAGATTCTTGGTGAGGACTAGGAGACCAGATAGACAGGGAGCACCAGCAGACGCTGGCAGAGCTGGGAAATGTGATCACCCTGTGAGTACTGTTGACAGCTGGGGTGGGGGGATAGGCCGGGTATATGTGTGTCTGAGGGTGTGTGTTCCTCCCACATATTCACCTACTATCTGACCCCCAGTGCCCTCACCTCCCTAGTGGGCTTTTCTGGGACCCTCCTCAGATGAAAGGGTGACTGAGCACAGACAAGAAGGGGTAACACAGCAAGGGAGGCCTATCTTCTGCATCCAACACCCCCCATTCCCAGAAAAACGGAAAAGACCCAATAAGGAAGGGGCACAGGTGCTGTTCCCCACCTCTGACTAAAGCCACCAGGTTCCCACCAAGGAGAGGATGAGTGCAGATGTGGGACTGTGTGGCTCCCACTGCTCCAGCCAGGGGCTCAGTGGTGAACCCTTCTCACCCATTCCTGCATCTCCATTTCTAGGGATACTGGCCACTAGGGATGGGGGTGAGTTCCCAGAGTCAACACCCACTCCCCCACCCCCCACTCCTGGGGCGCATTTGTGGCAGAGTCAGGACTGGCCTGCCTGGTGCTGGGAGGCGTGGTTGGGACACAAGAGAGGAGGCAGGATTTGCAGGGGGGGGAGTGGGAGTGGTAGGGGGAGGTCTCAAGGTGCTGACCTGTGGGTGGCCACTCACTTGTGCTGCTGGGAGAATCTGTAAGCTATGGTTCTGTGTGCAGGGTGCAGTGATAGCAGTGGCATGGTGGATGCTTGGGCCCAGAGCAGAGGACCAGGGACCGGTACCAAGTCAGGGCCTTAAACCCACTGTGGGCATACCACCACTGGATAACTCCAAGAGGTGCCGCAGGTCTGAGCCAGCAGAGATGTAAAGCTGCAGGGAGCGCAGGAGATGGGGCAGGGGCAGGGGATGGTGGATGGCTGGGCTTAGGATGCCCCTGCTGCAGCTGAGCTCCCAGTGCAGGAGCCTAGGACTCAGGGCATACCTAGCCTCTGAGCCTCCCTGGGGTGGTGTGAGGGATTTGCCTTATGTGCTGGCTTTGTGTGCTCTGTGATCCTGGTCCAGACCCATGCTCCTAAAGCAGCAGAGGCATGGAGGCCGCCATCCCTCTTGCATGTGCCTGCTTTTCTCTCTGCTCTCTCTCTGCCCCCCTTCTCTCCTGGGCTGCCCCACCCCTGCTGCGCTAGTGCTCCAGCCCCTGTGTGGCCCTGGCTGCAGCAGATATGTACCCCCTCAGCCATGCCCTGTCCTCCCCTGTGTCACACCTCCTCCCCCCTCAGGCACGTCCCCATCCCTGGCTTTGTGCTGTCCTGACTCTGCCCTAAGGCTACCAGGCCATGGAAGAAGCAGCCTCACCTCAGGTCAGGGCTTCCCCCCAACCCCAGCAGCTGCCCAGGTGCAGGGGATCGAATCTCCTCTCAGCCCAAACACTGGGGGACTCTTCTCCATCCACCCCACACACCAAGCAGTTGCACGGTATGCCTCCATGTTTGTGTGTGTGTGTGTGTGTGTGTGTGTGTGTGTGTGTGTGTGTGTGTTTGTTGGAGATACCTATAACTACCTCTCAAGGACTCAGAACAATTTTAAAAAATAGCACAAAGAACCCTGTGTAATGGACTCAGCACAATGAGCCTTTTGAAGGACTCAGCACATAGCAACCTTTGGGATACTCATGGTAATCTAATGACTAATAAGATAAGACATGCCATTTTGACATCACTAAACTTACATATCATAGTATTATGACATCATATGTCATAGTGACATTATAGACATATTGTGCTTATTCTGTGATTTCATTCTATTTCAAGTGAGCAATATTGGTGGATATCAGAAATCCGTTATGACCTCAAAGCCATTGTGACATGAAAATCCCTTTGTGACATCACAGTGCCATTCTGATAGTAACCTTTTGTGACATCACAAACTGGTCCTGTCCATTGTGACCTCATCACCAATGTGACATCACAAACCCATTGTGATATCACATTGCTGGTGTGACATTACAATCACCTTGAGACCTCCCAAACACATTATGACATCTTTAGCACCTTTGAAAAAACACATGGCCTTTGTGACATAACAGTCCCTTTGTGTATCCATATCCTCATTGTGAAATGTCAATTGAGATCAGATATGACAAAGAAATATCACAAAGGATTTACAATATAATCATCGGTGGAACATCACATTGTCATTATGACAATATCAGCTCATTGTGACATCACAAATCTGTAATGACATCATACCACTATGACATCACCTTGTCATTGTGATATCATATATACATTGTGAATGCCTATTATGTGATTTCATTATATTTGAAATGTGGCATGTGGGTTCATATCAAAAACACATTTTGACTTCATAACCATTGTGACATCACAATCCCTTTGGGATGTAGCATTGAAATTGTGATATCTTTAAGCAACTGTGACAACTCAAACATGTCCTGTCCTCAAAGGTTTTGTGACATGTTGCCACTGTGTTATGTTAGGCCCATTTATAGCTCAGTCTATTTTCGACCACATATTATTTCAGGAAAGACATGAAATATTAGAAATATACTTTGACATCATGAGCATAGTGACATCACACTGCTAGATGTAATGACCATTGTGTCATATTGTCACATCACAAATCTGTTCTCACTTCATCACATTTGTGCCAACAAATGCTTTGGAATCCTCACAAGCCCATTCTAAATTTACATACTCAGTGTGAGTTAATGACAATTGAGGTCTGGAATGCCATTTTCACATCACAAGTCTACTGCGACATCACAAACAATTTTGAACTCATCACTATTTTGGCATCACCAATTAATTAGAATTTGACATCATATTGCAATTGTGATATTACTTTACCATCATGCTTTCACAAACCTATTATGACCTAATCACATCTTAGAAAATGCATGGCCTTTGGGACATCAAGCTCCTTCTGTGGACTTGTATCATTGTGAAGTTGTAGTAATTGAAATTTGAAATAATATGTGATATTACAAACTAGTTTTGACATCATTAACCCATTTTTATATCATTAGCACTTTGACAACCAAAACCTGTTAAGAACTTTAGCACTTTTGACAAAAAACATGGCGTTTGTGTCATCACAGTTCATTTGTGGATGTCATAGTGACTTCATTCTCATGTCCTCACTGCAAACTAATAGCAATTATGATCTGACATACCATTGTTACATCACAAACCAATTGTGATATCATCACTAGTGTGATATCAATCATTATGACACCATCAGCATATTGTGACATCAACAAGCTACAGTGACCTCATAGCATTATGACATTGCATTGCCATTTTGCTGTCTTAGACACATTGTGAATGTATATCCTGTGATTTCATTCTATTTAAAATGTGGCATGTCAGTTGATATCAGAAACACATTGTGACCTCATAACCATTGCAACATTATAAACCCTGTGTGACATTATAACTGGTATAACATCACATTGTTGTTATGACACCTTTAGTTTATGGTGACATCACAAAATGGCAATGACATTATAACATTTGTCATTATGTCATTGTGATATCATAGGTCACATTATGAATGCCTAATCTGTGATTTCATTGTATTTGAAATGTGGCAGGTGGGTTGATATCAGAAACTCATTGTGATGTCACAACCATTGTCACATCAAATCCATTTGTGACATCAATTTGGCAATGTGACATCACAATGGCAATGTGATGGAACTAAGGCATTGTGATATCAAAATGGTCATGAACACACAATAGGTTTCTGATATCCACTGACATGCCACATTAGAAATAGAATCAATAACATAATAGGCAAACACGTGTCTATGACATCAGAATAACAATGTGATGTTGCAATGCTATGATGTCATTGTAGTTTTACATGTCAAAATGAACTGATGGTGTCATAATGGCAACATGATGTCACAATTATGATGTCAGAAAGGATTTGTTATGTTTCCTTTGTATGTCTGATGTCAGTTGTCATTAGTTCCCCATGAGGTTATGGATACAAAAAAAGTTCTGTGATGTCACAGATGCCATGTGTGTTTTCAAAGGTGGTTATAAGTCATAATAGTTTTGGAATGCACAATGTGATCCATAATGTCGAAATCGAAATGAAATGTCCCATTGGGTTTTTGATGTCACAGTGGTGATGAGGTCACAATGGCTTTGTGATGTCACAGTTTGTTTGTAATATCAGAATGATATATCCAATTTCAATTACTCATAATTCAATATGAGGATACCAGCTGATAGAAGAAGCTTAATAGTGTGAGGTCATACTATGTGAAAACCCAACGGGACAGTGATTTCACAATGACAATGTGATGTCTCAACATCATGTTATAATAATATTTTGATGTCACAATTGGTGATGCCGTACTGATGAGGAGGTTATAACTTAGTCATAACTTGTGTGATATGCTGCCATTAGGATATTTTAGGCTTTTAGTAAGCTTATAATCTGTTTTGAAACTCATAATTCAGGTATGACATATGATATCAGAAATTGACTCTGACATCATGAACATTGTGACATCATGAACATTGTGACATCACATTGATAGACATCAAGACAATGGTGGCACATTATTAACTCACAAATCTGTTAGGACTTCATCATATTTGTGAAACACATGACTTTAGAGACAACACAGTCCCTTTGTGAACTCATATCTTCATTGTGAATTAATGACATTTGAGATCTGGCATGCCATTGTGACATTTCCAACCAATTGTGACAGCACAGACCTATTATAGTGGAAACACATTGTGATCTAATAGCCATTGTGATAGCACAATCCCTTTGTGACCCCACATTTCCATAGTGATAACACTAACCCACTGTGAAATTCCAATCCTCTCAAACATAATCCAGGTATGAAATGTGATACTCAAATCCAGTGTGACATCTAGATTATGGTGATATCACACTGATAGATGTTATCAGCATTTTGTCACATTCTGACAACACATACCTGTTAGGACTTCATCACTTTTGTGAAAGTGCATGCCTTTGGAGACATCAGAGTCCCTTTGTGAGCTCATGTACTCATTGTGAGTTAATGACAATTGAGATCACGTGTCATTTTGGTATCACCAACCCATTGTGACATCACACAATGAAATTGGACATGTGATTATGATTTCATCATAATCACATTTGATTTCATCACCAATGTGTCATCACAAAACCATTGTGAGCTTTCATTGCTATTTGACATCACTATCACATTATGACATCGCAAACATATTAGGACCTCTTAGCACCTTTGAAAATACACATGTCCTTTGTGACAACTCAGTCCCTTTGTGGAACTATACACTCATTATGAACTGACAATTGATATCAGATATGCCAAGTTAACATCATGAACCCTTTTTGACATCACCAGAGTAACATACCATTGTCATTATGACAGCATCAACTACTTTTGACATGACAAAACTACAATGACAATATAGCATTATGAGATCACATTGTCATTGTGATGTTATAAAAAAATTGTGAATGCCTGTTTTTAATATTTTTTTTGTCGCTCGTGGGGCATGAACTCTGGGCTTGGGTGCTGTCCTTGCTCTTCAGCAGTAGGCGAGCACTCTATTGCTTGAGCCACAGAGCCACTTCCGGTTTTCTAATGGTTTTTATTGGGAACAAGATTCTCATAGACTTTCCAGCCTGAGCTGGCTTTGAACCGCGATCCTCAGATCTCAGCCTCTGGAGTAGCCAGGATTACAGGCGTGAGCCACCGGCGCCCAGCTTTTTCATTCTATTTCAAATTTGACATGTGCGTTAATATCAGAAACGTAATGTGACCTCATAACCATTGTAACATCATAAATCAGCAGTCACATCAAATTGTCATTATGACACTATCAGCTCATTGTGACATAACCAAACGACAGTGGCATCATAGCATTATAAATCACAGTGACATTGTTACATCATAGACTTAACAGTGTGAAGTCCTATTCTGTGAATTCATTCTATTTCAGAAACCCATTTTGACCATATAACCATTGTGATATCACAATCCTTTGTGACATCACATTGCCATTGTGATATCATTAACCTGCTGTGCCATCACAAACCAGTCCTGTCCTTATTAGTTGTGTGACATACTGCCATTGCCATACATTAGGCCCTTTGTGAGCTCATAATCTGTTATCAATCTCATATTTCTGGTATGACATGTGATATCAGAAATCTCCTGTGACATCAAACTGCCAGATGTCATGATCATTGTATCACATTATGACCTAACAAGCCTGTTAGAATGGCATCACATTTGTAACAAAACATGCCTTTGGAGACATTACAGTCCCTTTTTGAACTCATATATTCATTGCCAATTAATGACAGTTGAGATCTCTCATGCCATTCTGACATCGTGAACCCATTGTGACATCACAAACTTACTTTGACCTCATCACGAGAATGGCATCAACAACTAATTGTTGTATCAAATCATTATTTTGAGATGATATTTTGGTATTGCTGTTGTGGTATCACTCTCCCATTGTGTTTTTACAAACCTGTCATGGCCTCACCAGATCTTAGAGAATTCATGGCCTTTGAGACTTCGAGCTCTTTCTTTGGACTCATGTACATATGACCTATAAGGCAAGGAGACAAACCATTGATTCACATTTAAAATAATAAACCAGGGAGGATTGGGGGGGGAGGGTGGAGGTAGGGAAGGGATGTGAAGGGTAAACAAAGGAGGAGGCTGCAATGCTTGATAAGAAATGTACGCATTAGGGGAGAGTTTCGGGAAGATGGCGGAGGAGAAGCTGGAATCTGAACAAGCTCTTGCATAGAAAACAGTTTCAGAGTTCCAGTGAACAGTCCCAAGCCAGAGAATCACACCAAGTGTGCCATCACAGGACAGAGAGTTAGTCAAGAGAGGGGAAGCCAAGCAGACACATCTGAGCAGTTGCCGCTGCGGCGGCAGGGTCGCAGCGGCGACCACCGCCGCGGAGGCATACCTGAGACGCAGTCCGGGACGAAGGAGCCAGAAGCAGCGGACAAGCGGATTCTACTCAACACCAGCAAGAACCGACAAGGAGCGGACAACTTCATCCTGCACTTTGCAGACCAGAGACGACCCAGGATCCAAGACTCGGCGTAAGTAGAACCCCCACTTCCTCACTCCTCTGGGAGCAGAGGAGGGAAGGCCACCCCTCCCCCCCCAGCACCGGTGATCTCCATCTTGGATACCAACAAAGCTCGGAGGAGCGGCTACCTCCAGCTCAGGCCTTGGAATAAAACGAGTCATTTAGCAGGTCACAAGAACTTAACGGCAAAGTGACCTCACAGACTCAGTTCCATCCAGGGAAAAGTCACCCAGCTCAGGCGCCAGCCATTGGAGTGGCTCTCCTCACCGGGTAACCAGAGCCAGAGGCTGCCCCGCCCTCTAGCAGCCACCACAATCAATTGAAAAACAGAAACCCTGAGAATGGCTCCAGGCTGGGTGCTGTGAGTTTTTTTTCACAAAATAGCCCCAGGGAAAAGCTACTGTTCTTTGAAAGGCCTCAACTCTACCCAGAACCTAGCCTCATCACTGCATCCCCCTCTTTTGTGATTCTCAAAGCAGATCACCCTCCCAGTAAACTAACCTGGGAGGGGGATCTCAAAATCTTGGGTAAAGCAGAGCATTTTTCTGCCAGTTCCAACAAACTGACTTAAGAAACCAATCAAGCCACAGGACCTCAAGCTGACCAGAGACTCCAACCAGACTCTGGTTACAGACAAAAGGGAGATACAGGACTCTTCCCACCCCTCCCAAAAAAAAAAAAAAAAAAAGAAAATCAAAGAACTTTTTTTTTTCTTCTTCTTCTTTTCTTTTTTTTTCTTTTCCTTGTTTTGTTTTTTTTTTCATTTTTTGTTACCTTATATATATATAAAATTTTTTTTTGCTTTTCTAAAACTTTTATTAATCTTTAATTTTTGCCTCTTCTGAAAAAATAATTGTTTTCCATTAACTTTTTTTTTTTTTCTCCTCTTATAATTTTTATTTTAGGAATACGTGAATGTGTGTTTTCTTTTCTTTTCTTGTCTTCTTTCTCTTTTTCTTTCATTCTTAATTATCTTTTTGTTTTTTTTTTCTAGCTCTACTGAACTTCTGATCTTTTCTTCTCACTTTCCTATCCTTTCCATCTTTTCCTCTTTGTTCATCTTTATGTGACTTAACTCTTGTCCTGCACATCCTCAGATAAACCCGTAGTTAACCAGTAGACCCTATCCCCCATTGTGTACACACTTAATCCACAAACTTATTACTCAATTCAAAACCTCTGAGACTTAAATTCATTAATAGCAGTACTACCTCTTTATACCTATATAATATTTTAAGCATTTTTTTAAAGTTTTTCTCATCTCCTCTATGTCCCTCCCTTTCTCTCAACATATTCATATTCCTCTATAAATAGATGGTCTTTTAATCTCTAAAATAACATTAATTTTTACGTTTCTATTTTATTTTCTGGTCTCTTTTCATTCCCCTTTCCCTTTCTTCTTTTTCTCTCTCTCTCTACTTACATCCTACCCAACCTATTTCCTGCATTGTGATTAGGACATAGTTTACTCTCCCTTTGCCTCCCCACACCAATCTATTCCTATTTTTTACCCACATCTCTCCCTAACCCTAATAATTTATGGTTTTCCAAATTCTTCTCTGCGGTTCGAAGTCCTTTAACATATAGTTGTTTGATGTTGAATAGATGTATCTGTTGAACTAGATTGTATCTGTAGACTATTGACTGTACAAATGCAAACTTTGGTTGATGGTTGCCTTAAGATAGTGTTCTAGCACAAAACTGGTGCTATCTTCATCTCAAATGGGCAGAGTAAGCCGGAAAAACACAAGAAAAATGGCAAATTCGGGTATCTCAATTCCCAATCCTGATAATCAGGGGTTAGAACAGATAATGAATAATCCAGAGGAGAGTTCCCAAACAGCTCTACAAACACTGCTGGCAAACATGATAAATGAGAAGTTTGACAACGTACAAAGGACTCTGTATGAGCATGATAGGGAGAGAGAGGAGGCATCCCAGAAGTTTATACAGGAATATCATAAGCGTGAGGAAGCTACTCAAAAACTGATACAGGATTTGCGTGAACAACTTGAGAA
The DNA here is from genome assembly GCF_019054845.1 of Dipodomys spectabilis. Lineage (NCBI taxonomy): Eukaryota > Metazoa > Chordata > Mammalia > Rodentia > Heteromyidae > Dipodomys > Dipodomys spectabilis. The sequence continues at coordinate 31,098 of NW_024872233.1, forward strand.
TACTCAAAGAGAAAGAGAGGAATGGCGTGAGCAGGCTGAGAACACTCAAAGAGATCTGCAGGAATCCCACGAACGGGAGGAAGCTAATCAAAGAGTAATACAGGAATTGAGAGACCAGGTAGAGAACACACAAAGATCACTAAAGGCATTCATTGAATCCATTAACAAAGAGCTGAAGGAAGTCAGGGAGACCACAAAGGGAATGCTGAATGGAACCCAACAGAAGGAATGGGAGCCCAAAGAAACCATAACCAATCAACTAAGTGATTTGAGGACAAACGCTGAACACCAAATTAAGGAAGTAAAGAAATTCATACAAGACCTAAAACAGAGCTTCAACAAAGAACTTGAAGACATCAAAGCTGACCAACTAGAAGGAAAAGAGATAAAAAACAAAGTAGAGAGTCTTGACAGCAGGTTAGACCATGCAGAAGATCGAATCTCAGGGATTGAAGACAGCCTAGATATTATAGAGAAAGAACATACAACCATCCAAGACAAGTCCAAGAAATATGATAGATCTATCCAACACCTGGAAGACACCATCAGAAGGCCTAATCTAAGGATAATGGGTGTAGAGGAGCACCTAGAAACAGAAGTTAATGGTCTAGGAAATTTGTTTAACAGGATCCTAGCAGAGAACTTCCCAAACATGCAAAATGATAGGCCTGTCCAGATACAAGAAGCCTTTAGAACCCCAAATAGACCAGACCAGAATAGGACATCCCACCGTCACATTATAATGCACACAGGATCAACTCAGAACAAGGAAAAGATCCTTAAAGCTGTCAGAGAGAAAAGGGTAATCACTTATAAAGGGAAACCAATTAGAATCACCTCAGATTTCTCAGCAGAGACAATCAAAGCAAGAAGAGCCTGGAATGATGTATGCCATGCCCTAAAAACAAACAAATATCAACCAAGAATACTGTACCCAGCTAAACTCTCCTTCATAACTGAAGGCCAAATAAAAACCCTCCATAGCAAAGAAAAATTGAAACAATACATCTCCACCAAACCAGCCCTACAAAAGATTCTTAAAGATGTCCTACACATAGAAAACCAACAAGACCGCAATAAAGGCCAAGAAACTGCACCCAAACTGAGAATCCAAGAACCATAGGAAGAACCCAGTTTTCGCAGCCCCCAAGAAGGTAGATAACATGGCAGGAACTCCCAAATACCTCTCAGTCCTATCTCTTAATGTTAACGGACTGAACTCTCCAATTAAGCGACATAGACTGTCTAGTTGGATTAAAAAACAAGACCCTTCTATC